>NW_026127944.1:0-14798 GCF_022985175.1 Labeo rohita | reverse complement strand
TAGCACTAGCACCTTTGCGACTCCAGGGCATTCGTGTGTTGAACTATACTGAAGATTAGTTGATGTTAGTTCATTCAGAGCAGTTAGTGGGTTAAGCATCAAATGTCATCCTTGCCTATATGAAAGAGCTGTGGTTAAGGCTAAACATCAAGAGCTTTGTGCTTTCTCCAGCACAAAGTAGCACTTTTCTTGGCATGGTATGGGATTCGAGAATGATGCATACACATCTGTCTCCTGCTCATATCGATTAAATTCTCACAGTCATGAACCATGTAAAACTAGACTGGTCACTAACTTTAAAACGGTTCTAGAGACTTGTGAGGTCTGATGGCAGCAGCGTCCAATGTGATACCTTTTTTTCCTGCTGTACATGAGGCCAGAGGGGCAACCCATTTTGCATCATCAAAATCATGCACAGATGTCTTCATGAAGAAAGAATATTAAAAAAACACACTTAAGGTCTGTGGGGAGACCATCTCCCCTCATCATTTCACATAAATTACCTGAAGATGTTGGTCTGTTTTAAGCACTTCATTTTGTTCACTTCTTACTTCCTTAGTGCCCTCAACTGCCATACACTATATTAGGCTTAGTGAATGAGTGAACAAAATTAAGAAAAGGATTGTAATAAAGCTTCTCTTTACCTTGAATTAGGTAAATGCCTAAAACAACATGAGGCGGAACAAGATCAAATTGGCCAATCTATATCACCTCCTAAAATTAGCAGATTGGACCGACAGTTAGCCTTATACTACTGCACTAAAAGCCCTCCAAAAATATATGGCCAGCCCCATCACTTATCACATACCCGTTTTTCACCAGCATGAACCGGGTGATAGTTCAGAGCCAGTGCTATTGCCGGTTCAGAGTTGGTTTAACTGACGAGCCTTCTAAGAACCGGTTTGCCTTTGCACGGGCTATAAATACACTTAACATCACTGTATACATCTCATCTTTCCTAGCAATGCTATCACGGCAGCACCAAACACAAACACACCACGCTTGCTCAAGATGCATCACGTTGCGCACACTGACCAGTGCACGACAACAAGCATCGCTAGAGCGATTGGAGAGACACTTTAAGCTTTTGAATTGCTCTCATGGTACTTCAATGCCACATGCTGCCCAGTCTGTCCAGCACAGATGCATTCCGAATAAGCCTAATATTAACAATAACGGATTTTGCGTTGCTACTGATGCGGCAAATTCAATGTGTTCATGTTCAGCTGCTAATTTAAAAAAAATGGCAGTCAGAAGTTTCTGTTCATCTTGTTGGTCACGGTAATCCTGCCTCCAGGCCCTGATGCAAGTGGTTTTTACTTCTAGACCAGCAATGTTTTGGTGCTACTTACTGTTACGTCCCAGGACGTTATTTCTTTTATTTCTTCCTTTGGTTTACCAGTGTGGGGGTGTGGTCAAAGCCCTGTGTCTGTGCTATGTTTGGTTTCTCTCTCTCTCTCTCTCTCTCTCTCTCTCTCCTCTCTGCTCCCTCTCAGGCAGAATCACCATCTCCTGTGGCTCGTTATGAGAATGTGACTGAGACTGGAGTATATGGTGGCAGTCCAGTGTTTGCACCAAGGAGAGACACACTTCTCCCCTGCTTCAGATTGAATGTTGTGTATTAGCAGTGGCTAAATTTGTGCATTAGCAGTGGCTAAAAGTGTGTATTAGCAGTGGCTAAATTTGTGCATTAGCAACGGCTAAAGTTATGTATTAGTAGTGGCTAAATTTGTGCATTAGCAGTGGCTAAAGTTGTGTATTAGCAGTGGCTAATAATCCTTCAGTTGTGAACTGTCTGGAGGTAATACCTTTTTTTGTTGTTGTTCCATTTATTTAAGCTAAAAGCAAGTGCAGGAGCTTTTACTCTTTTGAATTTTGTTATCTGTATATTGTTGTGGGAAGCCTAGGGAGAGAGTGCAATTTTTCTTTGGACTTCTCCTTCATCCCTGTTTTTGGTTCAGTTAGGAAGTAGAGGGAAGTTTTATGTTGTTTATTTCTCTTTTCTTTTGGACGTTTAAGGTAAGTTAGTTGCTTCCTAAAATTAGTTAGTTTAACATTTTGTTTGTTATTTCAGGCCTTGCTCTCTCCTGAGTCATTGCTCCTTACCTCTTTTATGTTAAATTTATTGTTCCTTTTTTATTGCAAATAAACCTGTTCTTTTGTAACTATCTAAGTTGGTGTCATCTTCACTCTGGGACAGAGGACTGAAGTGTGTTCTTGCCGCTTCTTTTTATTCTTTATGCTCTTTTTTCGTTTGCTACTTCCTCTCCTAAACCCCTAGACAGGAGGGGATCGTAACAAGTGGGGGCTCGTACGTCCACCTCTTAATTCTATTTTTGGTGAGAGACTCTGCTATTCGAAGTAAGTCTCCTTTTTTGTGCTGTTTGGCAGTTTTTTGGTGGGTGAGGAAACTGTGGTAGATGGAGTTTGATTTGATTACATTCACTCTCCATCCTAACACAGACGTTTTTGAACGTTGTAGAAAAATTGATTTATTGTTGATAGCTGACTTTTTTAATATAAGTGTTCCTAGGGAGGCAGCGAAAAAAATTATCAAGCAAGTGTTACGTGATAGGCTTGTGGAGACTGGGATTTTACCAGAGTCCACTGTCATGGAGGAGGAGGAGGTTTCTCCTGGCAGGTCATTGGGAGCCGTGTCAGATGAGGGCCCTCCCACTGTAGTTGCAACAGAGTCTTCCATTGATCCGGTGATGGCAATTAAATTGAAAGAGCTAGATCTCCAGATCAAGCAAGAGGAACGCGAAATATTGCTTGTTAAGATGTGCATCGTGGAGGCGGAGACTGATCGAGAATTAAAACTGCGGCGATTAGAACCAAAAGATCCAGAACTGAAAAACAGACCTATTCCTTTGCCTAGGTTTCGACCTTTTGTCAGCTCTCCTGCTGTTTCTCCTCAGAGTTCGCATGGGACTGAGGCTGATATGAATTTTGATATTAGTAGGAAACTCAAACTTGTTCCACCATTTAAAGAGAGTGAGGTTGACGCATATTTTGTCACATTTGAACGTATAGCCACAAAATTGAGCTGGCCAAGAGATGTGTGGGCCCTGTTTCTGCAGTGCAGGCTTACTGGGAAAGCCCAGGAAGTCTCCTCTGCTTTGCCCCTCGAGCAGTCTCTTGATTATGACGCCGTTAAAGCTGCTGTGTTAAGGGCTTATGAATTAGTGCCGGAGGCGTACCGCCAGAAATTTCGCTCCCATGTTAAACACGATGCATAATGTTGATAATGCTGCTACTGCATCTCAGGGGTATCAGCCATTTTTGCTGGATGGCACACTATCTCTTTCATCTAACTCTGAAGGGAAGTCAGTGAAGATTCTGAGAGACACGGGGTCAGTCCAGTCACTCATTCATGAAGAACTGTTGCCTTCACTGTCTAATTATACAGGTGTTGACGTTTTAGTGCAAGGTATCGGTGTGCAATGCCTCAGCCTTCCCCTACACAACCTATACTTAAAGTCGGATTTGGTAACCGGTCCTGTAAGACTTGGGGTTTGTTCACATTTGCCTGTCGATGAGGTAGATGTTATCCTGGGCAACGATCTCGCTGGTGGAGATGTTTTCCCACGACCTGTCGATATTAGTGAAACAAAAGCAAGTAATTGTTCAAGACTTGTACCATGTTGTCCTGCTGCCTTTCCTGCGTGCAAAGTGTCACATGCCCAGGCAAGAAAATTCAGAGATGTAGTTGACCTCTCTGAAACCATTTTGGACAGATTCTGCTGCTTGTGTGCTGCTTGCCACAACTGTGTAGGTCCGCTAACCAAGTCAAAGAAAAAACGTTGTAAAATGAAAAGTGTCTCTTGTAGTTTGCAGCCAAATGAAGTTCCTGTACTTCTGCCTAATCTTGAGAATTCCTCTCAGGTGAAGGAGAAACACCACTTTTCCTGGTTCAGAGCTGGTGCTTAAGGCATTAGTGTTGTGGAAGATCGCTTCAGTTTAGAACTTTTTTTCCCATTATTCGTTCTGGAGATTCTGTTGTATTCATTCAGTTTGGATGAAGGAGCAAAGGAATTGGCATGTGCCTCTCATGTTCACCAGTTCTTAAGTAAGGTTCCAGCACATCACATTTCCAGTTTTGCTAGATATGCATGAACTGTTCAACGAGATATCCCTTATAATTTGGTGGATTTTGGTAAATGGTTAGAGGATGAAGAAGAATGTGAAAGTGCAGTTGCTCAAGTATCTGACCAGTCAAAAGGGGCAACAAAGTTTAAAGGAAGGAATGAAGGGAAACTTACAAAGCCTTTGTTTTCTACAGCTACCTTCCTGCGGAGTGTAAATCAAGAGGAAAATTGCAACCCACAGGGAAGAATGATCCAGCCTAACAGTTCATATAGCAAACATGTAGACCCCAAAACCTTCTGTGCCTTTTGTGGTAATCAAGCCCATGACCTGACTCTGGGATTTTCTATTTGGGTAGACCAAGTGGCCTTAATTCTGTGCTTTTGAAGGTGGTAAAGGTTATTATAAGTCATTAAGGAAAGACTGTGGAGACCTATGCCATTCTTGATGGTGATTCAGAATGAACTATATTGCTTTCCTCTGCTTTAGATATGCTGGTCCTGAATGGGGTGGCTGAATCCTGAGGTTGTGAGCAATTCAACAGGATTCTGAAGAGATTAAGGGCACTAATGTCACATTTCTCCAGTATCTTTAAGCACAGGAAATATCACATCGGAACAGCATTTATGCAGCATTTACATTATAAGGGAAACAGGTCAGTTTAGCTCAAAGGGAATTGTTTAAGATTTTTGTAATAAATTTCGCTTTCACCAACCTAGGGACGCTAATTAATGTAGTGAATTTAACTTTCGCCAACCTAGGGAGGTGAAATAGGGTAGTGATGGGTACTCATGTCACAGCTGACATTATGATTCTTAGATTGCGTCAGTTAATGTGTGGTTATGAATACATCACATAAGAAAGATTGGTGGGATCACTAACTTGTAGAACCTCTTCTGTATTATCAACACAAGGAAGACACAGATTGTAATAAAATAAATTTTATTAACAAGATAGACAACAGTAATGAACAACTACTAAATGAATACCATGAATGAAAAAGGAATAAAGTGCATAAGACGCATAAAAGGCAAGTGATTATGTTGGGACTTGCTATGTCAGAGCTACATTATCTGGACAGATAAACTGTTGCTACTCTGAAACAAATAAGGTGAAGAACCTTATTATGCATCAAACAAATACATGTAAGATTTGTTATCAACTGCACTCAGCTATATAATACCTAATGTAACTTAGAAAATCATATACGGATAATATACAACAATGCCAAGGTCTCTGGAAGAGATTTGGAAGTTATATTTACGTTCGCTGTGGTTGAGTGAGCAGACCGGTGGCGGCGACTTCTTCCACTTCTTCCACTGCGCTGGTGGCAGTACAGTGGGGAAAGGAGCAGGAATCTGTTTTAACAGCCTTGAAGGTGAAGCGCTGTAGGATATTGATCTCCTGGAGCACCAAGGGTCCTAAGATCTGGAACACGCAGATGCAGCCTTGGAGTAGGTGCTGAAGGTCCTTAGCTCGGAACACACAAGCAAAAGTATCTGAAGTAATGGTTTGCTTGTCGGAGCTTAGCCTTGATGCAGATGTCTGTGTGTCTTCTGCCTCTCTGGGCTAGAGACTCAGAACTTGGTCAATCCGCTATGTCTCTCTATGATGGAGACTCAGTACGCTGCATCTGTTGTTGTCTCGCTGGACAAAGACTCTGAATGTAGATTATTTCTTTCCTCAGGCTAGAGGCTCAGAACGCGGTCGTATCTGTTGCTGCCTCAAAAGCTGGAGACTCGGACTTGGTATCTGTTGTTGTCTCACCCTTACGGGTCACAGACTCAGAACTGGTTGATCTGTTAGTGTCTCTTGGACGTGCCGGAAACTCAGAACGAAGGTTGATCTGGTACCGTCTCACCGGATGGGAGACTCAGAACCGTGTATCTGTTACTGTCTCTCCTTCGTGGGTCTGAGACTCAGAACGGAGGTATCTGTTACTGTCTCTCCCTTGCGGGTCTGAGACTCAGAACAGAGGTTTGTTCTGTTGGTGTCTTTTCCTTCACAGGTAGCAGACTCAGAACGATTGTTCTGTTTGTGTTTTTCCCCTATGGGACTCAGATTCAGAACTGAGGTTGATCTGCTGTCATCTCACCGGATGGGAGACTCAGAATGGAGGTTGTTCTGTTACAGTCCTTTCCTTTGCGGGCGGCAGACTCAGAACTGGTGTTTCTGCTATTGTCTCACCCTCGCAGAGCTCAGACTCAGAATGGGTGTTTCTGTTGCTGCCTTTCCTGTAACAGGCTGGAGACTCAGAACGTTGTTTTTCTGTTACAGTCCTTTCCTTAACGGGCGGCAGACTCAGAACGAAAGTGTTTCTGCTATTGTCTCATCCTCGTAGGCTGGAGGCTCAGAAAGGAGGTTGTACTGTTTGTGCCTTTTCCTTCACAGGACTCAGACTGTCTTTTGGAAGGGTACCTTTATCCCTTTCCGATGAACAGGAGATTGCAATTTGGTGCTTCTCCATTTCCGTGCTGTGATTGGCTGGTTCCATCAGAGTGGGGGGACACATGGTGGCCCACTCTTCTTTCCTCCTGTGGAATTTATTTGCATAGTCCAAACACAGAGCTAGAAAAGCGTCACTAAAGTTTTACCGGTCCATTTCTCACTTCTCAAACCATAACCAGAATGCATTTGGCAATGTTATGAACGCATTAAGTCCAAACATGATGGGAAAAGATTGAACTGTCATGCATGCATTCATTTGTCCGTTAACAGCTAAGTTTGTGTAAGAGGTTGCACTACACATTGCTGTCACAAAGAATACTTATTTCTCTGAATAAGTATAAGATGTGTGTGTTGTAGTGTGCATCAGTTTTAAGGTTTGAAAACAGTTATGAATGGATTTGGATGGATCTCCCTGATCTCTCTTAGTTTCACCCACTGCTGCTGCATCTGGAGGTCCTAAGGAATTTTTATGGCCGGTCACAGGCCAAACCATTAGGACTCAGTCTCAAGGTGGGTGAGGGGCACAAACTGCATTTTGACCAATAGGAAGTTCTGTCCTTTCTGGGCTTTGTACCAAAGGTCTTCTTCTTGCACTCTAAGAGATGTCTGGCTGTTGTCCTGGCATCTTTATCTGGATTGCTTATGTTAGTTCACCAAGATCCAATCAAAATGTAGCAAACCTCTGTCCACTACTGTGGTCAGGGAGGGGCCCACCAATAAACTGGGGCCTGGAATGTGCTGTCCACTACATTTTATAGGGAATTTTATTACAGAATCTCTGTAAGGATTATAGCAATATATGAAATTGCTTAGACCTGAACAACCATCAGTCATCTAATTAATCCTTGCCTTGAGTTTCTCAAAAGGGCTTTATATTAAACATTATATTAAATGCACCAGTTCAGCTAGAATCTGGATGTTGTACTTGCGTTGCCTTTGTGTTAAGGAAATTCCTTTGTTGTCGTGTCATTGCAGAAAAGGGGTTTCCCAAGGTTGCTGACTGGCTGGAAGTTGCGTGGTCGTTCGATGTGATGTCTTGGGCGTTGGCATGTCGTGCATGCTAGTTGAAGTTTTGAGGAGGGCACGGACATTTGAGACACGGCTTAGCTGCAAAACCTAACTTAGAACATGAAACTCTCATCAGAAAGAAAAAGATACTAAAGTAAAAGAAATGTGGCGGCCCTCATGATTTTAGAGGGGTAGCTAGCATGCAAGCCAGGAAACATAACAGACAAATGTGTGGGTTACATACATGATAGGGAATTATGCATTGGACTGATATGTGTTCTTTTAAGCATCATTTTGGTGCATATATACATGAAAAGGCAGTTTTTGTGCCATTCTGTGAACGTGATGGTATGGTCTGAGCTGAAAGGTCAAAAGGGTATAAAAGGAATCTCAGTCTGGTCCTTGTCTTGGGTGGAGGAAACCACCAATCAAAGTCTCTACTAATGATTTTCCTCATGTGATGGTCATGATGTGCTGTGTCTTCGACCATTAATCTTGGTTACTTAGGAAATTTGACAATCTCCTACCTGAGTTGGGATTATCAATAATTGTGTTCTTTTGTGTTAATGTTGCAAGTTGTTCAAAGCTGTGAAGGAGTTGCTTGGTTAAGTTTACTTCAGGCTGATGGCACCAGGGTATCATGGACAGATTTATGATGTTGTCTGGTTATCCTGGGCCTCTTAGTGGAATTTGGCTCCTTGGATTGTTTTAACACATCTAATCGAATCTTCAGTTGTCTGATTCACTCTGATAGGCTACAACATCTAAGATGTTTGACTTACCTGAACAGACTTACCCTGTCTGTATTCTCCAACAATGTTATCAGCATCTCTCCTCTCGAAAAATTCCATTACGTTAAGCCTCTTTAATTAGTAGAAGCAGATCATCCACACTTGCTATGCTCTACCAAACAAGTGATATACAGTCTGCTGTGAAGCCCAGCCAAACTGCATACTCTGTATGCATAGGTATTGCATGGACCCATTTCTTTCATACAAGAGGCTCGTCCCTCTGCTCAGTATCCTCTCTTAGCTACATCAACTAAAGATCAGCTGCAGATGGATGTAACAAGATTGTGGCATGTTGATGTCATTTCATATTCCCAAAAATTAAAGGATGCTTTCTTGTCAAGGCAAGTTCAAGATTTCACAACCCTGCCACAGGGACTTAGTTGGCTTCTCTGCGCCAACAGGAATAGAGGCGACATGCAAGGGCTGAGGAACATTAAATCTTGTGCATGTTTGGCTCGAAATAAAGGAGTAGCATAACTTCTCTGTTGAAAAATCCAGCATATGCTGGTTAGGTATGTTTTGAAACATGGCTGCTGGTTTAACCTGGTCATGAGCTGGTTTAAGCTGGTTTTTAGCTGGTCATGTGCTGGTCCTAAGCTGGTCCTAAGCAAATAGCTTCTGTTTAGGACCAGCTTAAACCAGCTCAAACCAGCAGCCATGCTTCAAAACATACCTTGTCAGCATATGATGGATTCCTGTTGGTGCAGAGAAACCAGCTCAGTCCTTGCACATCGCCTCTGTCCCTGCTGATGCAGAGAAGCCAGCTCAGCTCTTGTATGTTGCCTCCATTCCTGTTGGTGCAGAGAAACCAGCTCAGCCCATGCCCATTACCACTGTATATGCTGGTGTAGAGAAGCCAGCTCAGTTCCAATTGTTAGTTTGTTTGGAGCTTCGTCCATCACATTTACATGTGATCATTTCTAAATTTCTACACCAGCATGGAGTTTCTCAGGATCTTTGTTTTACACCAGTAGTGTTGTCGGAGCCTTGTACTACACCTAGGATTCTATTAAAACATGACATTTTTTTTTTTTTTTTTTTTTATCCGAATATGTTTACATATTTGGGGGCAGCTATTGAGAATTTTCAATAATCATATGACATAGCTGGTAATGGGAGGAGCTAGGTCTCCACAGGTGCATTGAATGATTAATTGGCTTCTGTGTTTAGTGTGTGTGTGCCTGTATGAGCAGCATGCAGTGGAAGCAGTCATTCCTATTCCTTCTCTCCTAGTTGAGAGATTTTTGTAGAGTTGGTGTGTGCCTGACTTTGTAAGTTTATTCCCTTGAATTTATATTACTTTGAGGTTAAGCCCTATTTAGTCGGTAATTGTTTCTTACGTGGATGTGTGTAAAAATAAATTTACATGGCACATCCGTGATGAAACTCATTGATTCAGATGGCAGTTAATTTACTGTGGAGAAGCGAGTTTGGTGATCCTGCAAACCAGGGAACACGCTGCCATGGCCAGCTGCATGATTGTCTGCTGTAAATAAAATGTCATATGAATTTATTCTTATTATTCCAAGCATGTTTTAAAAAATTTAATCCTATTTATTATTATTTTATTATTTAAATCTCCTGTTTAAAAATAGGAAATATAAATGTGCTATAAATTGTATATAATTATATGTGAAATAGTTATGTATGTAATTCAAACTAATTCATTACAAATTGTGTTTCTGCCATAATAATGATTTCTTTCAAATGTTTATGTGCTTTTTCTTCTTTCTTCTCCAACTCTTGGAACAGATATGAAATATTGTTCTTATAAATACTTACAAGCATTTCAGTAAAAAAATTGTGCATGCAAATTACAGTGAATTGCAACAGTTACCATGGTGAATTTTGAATTGATTTCGTCTTGTAAAATCAGAGATGTAATTTCAGACGGCATTTAAATTACCACACAACTTTGGTGTTTGTAAAAAAAAACAGTAGGTAATTTGCCCAGGCATTTTTTTACGGAGGTGGACATTCTGAAAATACATAGACATTCTGGATTAGTATGGCAATAAAATCACAGACTCCTGTAAATGTTGAAAGTAGCTTATGTCCCCATGAGAAATAATTACCATCTGAATCAGGCTTTAGTTTGGGTTTAACTTCAAATTGTTATAGGTGATCCATAAGTCTGATTTATTTTTGTCTTTAGTATTTGATTGTTAAACTGCTTCAATGAGTTGGATTATATGATTTGTAATTCATTGTCTGAGTTCCATGGTGTTAAATGTATTTAAGATATTGTTTGTTCTTTATTGTCTTTGCTTATCATAAATACCATACAACTCTATTGTCTGATTCCCATTCAGCCCTGACTTGATTCACATGCTGCTATCGGATGTGCTTAGATAAACAAACTATCTTGGCTTGAGAACTATCCAATGTGTTAAAGGGCACACCACCCTAGTAGCATACTTCTGAACCACATTCCTCCTGTAATATCTCTCCAAAAAGGTTGTGGAAAAAAAGTTACTAAAATCATATCCTAAAATGTATTAATACTCCAACTATACTCATCAACAGCAAAGCTTATCACCTGGAATAGTTTGTTTCAAGTTTGTTTTATTTGTATAGTACATTTAAAAACAGCATGCACGGCTGACCAAAGTGCTGAACAGATGAAGACATAGAACACAAATATCAGACCACAGATACAAACCATAAACTCACAAAGAATTAAAAGCCAAAGAAAAGAAATAAGTTTTAAGAGATGATTTAAAAACAGTTAAAGACTGTGCCGATCTAATATAGGCTGGAAGGCTATTCCAAAGCCTAGGGCCAGCTAGGGCCAGACCGCAAAAGCTCTATCCCCTCTATGCTTTAACCTTGATCTGGGGACAGAGAGAAGTCTTTGATCACCAGACCTCAAATTTCGGTTAGGATTGTATGGATAAAGTTGATCAGACAGATAACTCGGTGCCAGATTGTTTATAGATTTAAAAACATAAAGAAGAATTTTAAACTCAATTATAAAATGTACAGGTAATCAATGCAATGATTTCAGAATTGGAGTGACGTGATCAAATTTACGTTGCCCTTTGAGGAATTTAGCAGCTGCATTTTGCACTAATTGAAGTCGAGCAATGGAAGATTTAGAAATGCCAAAATAAAGAGAGTTGCAGTAATCCAAACGAGATGTAATAAGCGCATTGATAGCAATCTCTAAAGTTTTCACAGAAAGAAAAGATTTAATTTTGGAAAGGAGGCGTAACTGGAAAAAGCAGGAACTAATAACCGCATTTATCTGCTTGTCAAATTGTAGACTCTGATCCCAGAAAACACCTAGATTCTTAATACAGGAAGAAGTAAAAGGAGCAAGGTAGTCCAAATCAATACTTCTGCTCCCTGGATTCTGACTAGGGCCAAAGACTATAACCTCGGTTTTTGATTCATTCAGAAATAGGAAATTTTGAGAGAACCACGCTTTCACTTCATCAAGGCAAGCGAAAAGAGATTCCAGAGCAGCATGTTTATTTCGTTTCAGAGGTAGATAAATGTGGGTATCATTTGCATAGCAGTAAAATGATACACCATGCTTTCTGAAAATAGAGCCCAAAGGAAGTAAATACAAGGAAAAAAGAATGGGTGCGAGAATAGAACCCTGCGGTACTCCACAGGAGAGTTTAGCAGGCAATGAGGAAAAATTACCCAATCTGACAGAAAAACATCTATTTGTTAAATATGATTTGAACCAACTAAGAACAGTTCACTGAAGGCCCACCAGATATTCTAATCGAGATAAAAGAATTTTATGATCAACTGTATCAAAAGCCGAGGTTAAGTCTAACAAAATTAGGATAACCAAGTCCCCTGAATCAGTCGCCATCAAAGTATCATTAAGGACCCGTAATAAAGCAGACTCTGTGCTGTGCAGAGGCTTAAACCCAGACTGGAAAGTTTCAAAAATATGGTTAGCATTGAGGAAAGACTGTAGCTGAATAAGCACAGTTTTCTCCAGTGCTTTAGTAATAAACGGAAGATTTGAGATGGGTCGAAAATTTGTTTTAAAATACATGGAGGAAGAACATCACGAGAACAAAAAGAAGGTTTCAAATGGTCAATAATTTCTTTGACAGACTGGAGAGAAACAGGATCAAAAGCACTCCATATGGCTGAAGAGCAACAAAGTTCAGGTGAAACATTAGAGAGTGGTTGCAACTGAGATCTCAGAGTAGTAATCTTATCACAGAAAAACCTTGAGAAACCTTCACATAATGACACTGAAGGATTAGAAATCACATTTACAGATGGATTTAAAACTGAATTTATAACAGAAAATAAGGCTTTAGAACTATGATGATTCTTTGCAATTAAATTAGAAAAGTACTTAGACTTAGGTTTAAAAGGAGCAGTGGTATTCAACGCCTCTAAACAGGCAGTATTAAACAGACTAAGATGTTGTTCAGCATCTAAGTCAGGTAAAGAAGACTCCAAAGACAGAGACAAGCACACCTCATTAAAGGTGTTTGTGAAATCAACACAGAAACCATCGCAAGGAAGTTTGGTGGGTTTCTTCACACAGTCTCAAGACCATGGAGGAAATACAAGTGGCATGAGACCCCAGTGTCTTTTAGTGGGACCTGTGCTTACAGCCTTGCACCATGCAGCTCGATTGGCATTTGCGAGAAAACAGAAGATTTGGCAGGTCCACCACTAGCACCCCATTTTCTTCATGCATGACAACAGGTTCACACTGAGCACATGTGAAAGATTTAGGAGATGTCTTATGGAACTGCCTGCATCATTATGGTCTGGGGAGGATTATCTATGAAGGGTCACATAGACCTCCACTTGCTAGCCACTGGTATCATTACTGCTGTTGTTACCAGAATAAAATTCTCAGAACCTACATCAGTTGTAATGCTGGGCCCTGGGTTTCTCCTGGTGCATGACTATGTGTAGGCAGTTGCTGAATGACGAAAGCACTGATACTATTGACCACATTTCTCAGACCTGAATCTCAGAGACATTATGTATCAGAGCATCCTGATTTTCTGTGATTTTGAATCCAGCCCTCACTGGGTTTATGATTTTGGTTTCCATTGACCACTGTCAGTTAATTTTGTTCGAATTACACAATGTATGTAAGTAAAGATTTCCAACTTGAATATTTTTGTGTGTGATTTAAGTATAAGGTTTTTTTTTTTTTTTTTTTTTTTTTGAGCAGTGTAGATTGGGCTTATATAAAATGTATTTTTTTTTCAGTTAGCCTAAAACACAAATCAGTTTATTTACACCACTATTTTCACTGATATGAACATCAATTTCCATATCTAAATTTACAAAGTTTACATCAGTCATTTATTAAGTAGACTATGGAACAAGAAAGAAAAAGAGGCATAAGCCTTTCTACTTTGCATGCTGTTTGACTAAGGAACCAGAGTCAGTCATATGGATCAAATTATGTAGCCACACTCAAATGTCGGGATAACACCTGTACCCCCATAGTGTGTAATTTGATCTGACCAGGTCACAGTGCTTGAAAATCACACAGCATTCATTACATTTTTACATTTTCTTACACGCACAGACTCAAATTTCATATTGTCTAATGTTTGTGTGCATTTATTGGCATTGCATCTCTTAAAATTGACAGCAGTAGTTTTTGCAATGTAAGATTGTGATGACAATCATGATGATGTCTAACATAACAGTAGGGTAACATATTTCTGTGTTTATGTTCTGTTTATATCAGGGAATGTGTGTGCAACGATTCTAAAAAAAATGCTCATTGTTGATGAAACATATATGGATTATGTACAGATGACCATGGATCTTACATTTTTGTAAAACATGAGATGATGTGAGTTGCTACTACATCTTGATTGTTTATTTGCATCTGTTTGCATAAGAGATGTGTATTGTGGGACACATCTATTTATAAACATTAATAAATCTTTTGACCTAAAAATATATTTTGTACATTATAATTTGAACTTACACCTTGTAGCACCTTGAAAATAAACTTTTGAGATCCTGGAGTCTACCCTGTTGTGCTGAGCTTTCCTACTTCCTTCCTGGACTCTCAGCTACACACAACCTGACACAACTTCCAAAGCTATAGCTGAATGTGTTTCTGCAGTAAGACTTTTCAAGTTGTGAATATACTACCTAAAAAGCAGGATATGGCAAAAGATATGGAAGACCTCAAGATCAGTCTGAACCAAAGTTTAAAGGGGTCATTTGATGTGATTTCATGTTTTCCTTTGTCTTTGGAGTGTTACAAGCTGTTTGTGCATATATAAGATCTTTAATGTTGCAAAGATTAAAATCTCAAACCCAAAAAGATATTCCTTATAAAAGTTAAGACTCCTAAAGAAGACCACACCTTCCTAAAACAGCTCATTCAAACACGCCCCCACATGTCTAGGTCAAGGTGTTATGTCGCATAAAAAGAGAAAGGAATTAGGGGTGTTTTTTGTTTGTTTTAATAGCGCAGTATGTTTTGTTTATCTTTGTAAC
>NW_026127943.1:10196-15800 GCF_022985175.1 Labeo rohita | reverse complement strand
GGCATTTCAGCTCGTGAAACCAAGGCATGTTTGGAAACGCTCTAAAACGTCTTTTCTCAGTCAGATAATGCTAGTGCATGAAGTTTCATGAATAAAGTTGACCCACATTAAAAAAACTTCACATGCATGAAAGGAATGTTATTTACAATGCAGAAAGACACTTCTTGATGTGTTAGAAGTTTTATGCATATCAAATTTAGATAAGGCCTCAGTGCATAAAACGATTAGTTAGAGCCTTCTGGGATCGCCAATATTGTTTTTAGGCATTTCAGCTCTTGAAACCAAGGCATGTTTGGAAACGCTCTAAAACGTCTTTTCTCAGTCAGATAATGCTAGTGCATGAAGTTTCATGAATAAAGTTGACCCACATTAAAAAAACTTCACATGCATGAAAGGAATGTTATTTACAATGCAGAAAGACACTTCTTGATGTGTTAGAAGTTTTATGCATATCAAATTTAGATAGGTCCTCAGTGCATAAAACGCTTAGTTACAGCCTTCTGGGATCGCCAATATTGTTTTTAGGCATTTCAGCTCGTGAAACCAAGGCATGTTTGGAAACGCTCTAAAACGTCTTTTCTCAGTCAGAAAACGCTAGTTCATGCAGTTTCATGAATAAAGCTGACCCATATTAAAAATGTTTCACATGCATGAAAGGAATGTTATTTACAATGCAGAAAGACACTTCTTGATGTGTTAGAAGTTTTATGCATATCAAATTTAGATAGGTCCAGTGCATAAAACGCTTAGTTACAGCCTTCTGGGATCGCCAATATTGTTTTTAGGCATTTCAGCTCGTGAAACCAAGGCATGTTTGGAAACGCTCTAAAACGTCTTTTCTCAGTCAGAAAATGCTAGTGCATGAAGTTTCATGAATAAAGCTGACCCATATTAAAAAAAATATTAAAAATTCACATGCATGAAAGGAATGTTATTTACAATGCAGAAAGACACTTCTTGATGTGTTAGAAGTTTTATGCATATCAAATTTAGATAAGGCCTCAGTGCATAAAACGCTTAGTTACAGCCTTCTGGGATCGCCAATATTGTTTTTAGGCATTTCAGCTCGTGAAACCAAGGCATGTTTGGAAACGCTCTAAAACGTCTTTTCTCAGTCAGATAATGCTAGTGCATGAAGTTTCATGAATAAAGTTGACCCACATTAAAAAAAAACTTCATAAAAAATGTTATTTACAATGCAGAAAGACACTTCTTGATGTGTTAGAAGTTTTATGCATATCAAATTTAGATAAGGCCTCAGCATAAAACGAAATATTGTTTTTAGGCATTTCAGCTGTGAAACCAAGGCATGTTTGGAAACGCTTTAGTCAGATGCAGTGCATGAAGTTTCATGAATAAAGACACCCATATTAAAAAAAACTCACATGCATGAAAGGAATGTTATTTACAATGCAGAAAGACACTTCTTGATGTGTTAAGTTTTTGCATATATCAATTTAGATAGGTCCTCAGTGCATAAAACGCTTAGTTACAGCCTTCTGGGATCGCCAATATTGTTTTTAGGCATTTCAGCTCGTGAACCAAGGCATGTTTGGAAACGCTCTAAAACGTCTTTTCTCAGTCAGAAAACGCTAGTTCATGCAGTTTCATGAATAAAGCTGACCCATATTAAAAAAAACTTCACATGCATGAAAGGAATGTTATTTACAATGCAGAAAGACACTTCTTGATGTGTTAGAAGTTTTATGCATATCAAATTTAGATAAGGCCTCAGTGCATAAAACGCTTAGTTACAGCCTTCTGGGATCGCCAATATTGTTTTTAGGCATTTCAGCTCGTGAAACCAAGGCATGTTTGGAAACGCTCTAAAACGTCTTTTCTCAGTCAGATAATGCTAGTGCATGAAGTTTCATGAATAAAGTTGACCCACATTAAAAAAACTTCACATGCATGAAAGGAATGTTATTTACAATGCAGAAAGACACTTCTTGATGTGTTAGAAGTTTTATGCATATCAAATTTATATAAGTCCTCAGTGCATAAAACGCTTAGTTATAGCCCTTCTGGGATCGCCAATATTGTTTTTAGGCATCTCAGCTCGTGAAACCAAGGCATGTTTGGAAACGCTCTAAAACGTCTTTTCTCAGTCAGAAAATGCTAGTGCATGAAGTTTCATGAATAAAGTTGACCCAGACATGCATGAAAGGAATGTTATTTACAATGCAGAAAGACACTTCTTGATGTGTTAGAAGTTTTGTTTAGATAAGGCATGCTCTTGAAACCAAGGCATGTTTGGAAACATGAATAGTTCATGCAGTTTCATGAATAAAGTTGACCCATATTAAAAAAAAAACTTCACATGCATGAAAGGAATGTTATTTACAATGCAGAAAGACACTTCTTGATGTGTTAGAAGTTTTATGCATATCAAATTTAGATAAGGCCTCAGTGCATAAAACGCTTAGTTACAGCCTTCTGGGATCGCCAATATTGTTTTTAGGCATTTCAGCTCGTGAAACCAAGGCATGTTTGGAAACGCTCTAAAACGTCTTTTCTCAGTCAGAAAATGCTAGTTCATGCATGAGTTTCATGAATAAAGCTGACCCATATTAAAAAAATGTTTCACATGCATGAAAGGAATGTTTCACATGCATGAAAGGAATGTTATTTACAATGCAGAAAGACACTTCTTGATGTGTTAGAAGTTTTATGCATATCAAATTTCGATAGGTCCTCAGTGCATAAAACGCTTAGTTACAGCCTTCTGGGATCGCCAATATTGTTTTTAGGCATTTCAGCTCGTGAAACCAAGGCATGTTTGGAAACGCTCTAAAACGTCTTTTCTCAGTCAGATAATGCTAGTTTTCATGAAGTTTCATGAATAAAGCTGACCCATATTAAAAAAACTTCACATGCATGAAAGGAATGTTATTTACAATGCAGAAAGACACTTCTTGATGTGTTAGAAGTTTTATGCATATTAAATTTGGATAGGTCCTCAGTGCATAAAACGCTTAGTTACAGCCTTCTGGGATCGCCAATATTGTTTTTAGGCATTTCAGCTCGTGAAACCAAGGCATGTTTGGAAACGCTTCTAAAACGTCTTTTCTCAGTCAGAAATGCTAGTGCATGCAGTTTCATGAATTAAAGTTGACCCATATTAAAAAAACTTCACATGCATGAAAGGAATGTTATTTACAATGCAGAAAGACACTTCTTGATGTGTTAGAAGTTTTATGCATATCAAATTTGGATAGGTCCTCAGTGCATAAAACGCTTAGTTACAGCCTTCTGGGATCGCCAATATTGTTTTTAGGCATTTCAGCTCGTGAAACCAAGGCATGTTTGGAAACGCTCTAAAACGTCTTTTCTCAGTCAGATAATGCTAGTGCATGAAGTTTCATGAATAAAGTTGACCCACATTAAAAAAAAAAAAAATGTGCATGAAAGGAATGTTATTTACAATGCAGAAAGACACTTCTTGATGTGTTAGAAGTTTTATGCATATCAAATTTATATAAGGCCTCAGTGCATAAAACGCTTAGTTACAGCCTTCTGGGATCGCCAATATTGTTTTTAGGCATCTCAGCTCGTGAAACCAAGGCATGTTTGGAAACGCTCTAAAACGTCTTTTCTCAGTCAGAAATGCTTCATGCATGAAGTTTCATGAATAAAGTTGACCCATATTAAAAAAAAAAACTTCACATGCATGAAAGGAATGTTATTTACAATGCAGAAAGACACTTCTTGATGTGTTAGAAGTTTTATGCATATCAAATTTCGATAGGTCCTCAGTGCATAAAACGATTAGTTACAGCCTTCTGGGAACGCCAATATTGTTTTTAGGCATTTCAGCTCTTGAAACCAAGGCATGTTTGGAAACGCTCTAAAACGTCTTTTCTCAGTCAGAAAACGCTAGTTCATGCAGTTTCATGAATAAAGCTGACCCATATTAAAAATGTTTCACATGCATGAAAGGAATGTTATTTACAATGCAGAAAGACACTTCTTGATGTGTTAGAAGTTTTATGCATATCAAATTTCGATAGGTCCTCAGTGCATAAAACGCTTAGTTACAGCCTTCTGGGATCGCCAATATTGTTTTTAGGCATTTCAGCTCGTGAAACCAAGGCATGTTTGGAAACGCTCTAAAACGTCTTTTCTCAGTCAGTCAGATAATGCTAGTTCATGCAGTTTCATGAATAAAGCTGACCCATATTAAAAATGTTTCACATGCATGAAAGGAATGTTATTTACAATGCAGAAAGACACTTCTTGATGTGTTAGAAGTTTTATGCATATCAAATTTATATAAGGCCTTAGTGCATAAAACGCTTAGTTACAGCCTTCTGGGATCGCCAATATTGTTTTTAGGCATTTCAGCTCGTGAAACCAAGGCATGTTTGGAAAAACGGCATCTCTTTTCTCAAAAACGCTAGTTTTCTCAGTCAGATAACATGCTAGTGTTATGCAGAAAGACACTTCTTGATGTGTTAGAAGTTTTATGCATTTCCTCATGCATAAAACGCTTAGTTAAAGTTTTTAGACATGCATTAAAATGTTTGGAAACGCTCTAAAACTTTTCTCAGTCAGAATAATGCTATGATGAAGTTTCATGAATAAAGTTGACCCACATTAAAAAAAACTTCACATGCATGAAATGAATGTTATTTACAATGCAGAAAGACACTTCTTGATGTGTTAGAAGTTTTATGCATATCAAATTTATATAAGGCCTTAGTGCATAAAACGCTTAGTTACAGCCTTCTGGGATCGCCAATATTGTTTTTAGGCATCTTAGCTAGTGAAACCAAGGCATGTTTGGAAACGCTCTAAAACGTCTTTTCTGAGTCAGATAATGCTAGTGCATGAAGTTTCATGAATAAAGTTGACCCACATTAAAAAAAAAAAACATGCATGAAAGGAATGTCATTTACAATGCAGAAAGACACAAATTCTTAATGTGTTAGAAGTTTTATGCATTTAGGCATAGCTCTTGAAACCAAGGCATGTTTGGAAACGCTTTTTCTCAGTCAGATAATGCAAGTGCATGAAGTTTCATGAATAAAGTTGACCCACATTAAAAAAAAACTTCAGTGCATAAAACGATTTTATATATCAAATTAGATAAGCCTCAGTGCATAAAACGATTAGTTAGAGCCTTCTAGGAACGCTAGTATTGTTTTTAGGCATTTCAGCTCTTGAAACCAAGGCATGTTTGGAAACGCTCTAAAACGGCTTTTCTCAGTCAGAAAACGCTAGTTCATGCAGTTTCATGAATAAAGCTGACCCATATTAAAAATGTTTCACATGCATGAAAGGAATGTTATTTACAATGCAGAAAGACACTTCTTGATGTGTTAGAAGTTTTATGCATATCAAATTTCGATAGGTCCTCAGTGCATAAAACGCTTAGTTACAGCCTTCTGGGATCGCCAATATTGTTTTTAGGCATTTCAGCTCGTGAAACCAAGGCATGTTTGGAAACGCTCTAAAACGTCTTTTCTCAGTCAGATAATGCTAGTGCATGAAGTTTCATGAATAAAGTTGACCCACATTAAAAAAGCTTCACATGCATGAAAGAAATGTTATTTACAATGCAGAAAGACACTTCTTGATGTGTTAGAAGTTTTATGCATATCA
>NW_026127943.1:3883-9696 GCF_022985175.1 Labeo rohita | reverse complement strand
TTTAATGTGGGTCAACTTTATTCATGAAACTTCATGCACTAGCATTATCTGACTCAGAAAAGACGTTTTAGAGAGTTTTCAAACATGCCTTGGTTTCACGAGCTGAGATGCCTAAAAACAATATTGGAATCAAGAAGTGTCTTTCTGCACTGTAAATAACATTCCTTTCATGCGTGTGAAAAATTTTTAATATGGGTCAGCTTTATTCATGAAACTGCATGAAATAGAGTTTTCTGACTGAGAAAAGACGTTTTAGAGCGTTTCCAAACATGCCTTGGTTTCACGAGCTGAGATGCCTAAAAACAATATTGGCGATCCCAGAAGGCTGTGACTAAGCGTTTTATGCATTGAGGACCTACCGAAATTTGATATGCATAAAACTTCTAACACATCAAGAAGTGTCTTTCTGCATTGTAAATAACATTTCTTTCATGCCTGTGAAGTTTTTTTAATGTGGGTCAACTTTATTCATGAAACTTCATGCACTAGCATTATCTGACTCAGAAAAGACGTTTTAGAGCGTTTTCAAACATGCCTTGGTTTCACGAGCTGAGATGCCTAAAAACAATATTGGCGATCCCAGAAGGCTGTAACTAAGCGTTTTATGCACTGAGGACCTATCGAAATTTAATATGCATAAAAATTCTAACACATCAAGAAGTGTCTTTCTGCATTGTAAATAACATTTCTTTCATGCATGTGAAACATTTTTAATGTGGGTCAGCTTTTGTTCATGAAACTGCATGAACTAGCGTTTTCTGACTGAGAAAAGACGTTTTAGAGCGTTTCCAAACATGCCTTGGTTTCAGGAGCTGAAATGCCTAATAACAATACTGACGTTCCTAGAAGGCTTTAACTAATCGTTTTATGCACTGAGGCCTTATCTAAATTTGATATGCATAAAACTTCTAACACATTAAGAAGTGTCTTTCTGCATTGTAAATAACATTCCTTTCATGCATGTGAAACATTTTTAATATGGGTCAGCTTTATTCATGAAACTGCATGAACTAGCGTTTTCTGACTGAGAAAAGACGTTTTAGAGCGTTTCCAAACATGCCTTGGTTTCACGAGCTGAAATGCCTAAAAACAATATTGGCGATCCCAGAAGGCAGTAACTAAGCGTTTTATGCAATGAGGACCTATCGAAATTTGATATGCATAAAACTTCTAACACATCAAGAAGTGTCTTTCTGCATTGTAAATAACATTCCTTTCATGCATGTGAAACATTTTTAATATGGGTCAGCTTTATTCATGAAACTGCATGAACTAGCGTTTTCTGACTGAGAAAAGCCGTTTTAGAGCGTTTCCAAACATGCCTTGGTTTCAAGAGCTGAAATGCCTAAAAACAATACTAGCGTTCCTAGAAGGCTCTAACTAATCGTTTTATGCACTGAGGCCTTATCTAAATTTGATATGCATAAAACTTCTAACACATTAAGACGTGTCTTTCTGCATTGTAAATGACATTCCTTTCATGCATGTGAAGTTTTTTTTAATGTGGGTCAACTTTATTCATGAAACTTCATGCACTTGCATTATCTGACTCAGAAAAGACGTTTTAGAGCGTTTCCAAACTTGCCTTGGTTTCACTAGCTAAGATGCCTAAAAACAATATTGGCGATCCCAGAAGGCTGTAACTAAGCGTTTTATGCACTAAGGCCTTATATAAATTTGATATGCATAAAACTTCTAACACATCAAGAAGTGTCTTTCTGCATTGTAAATAACATTCCTTTCATGCATGTGAAGTTTTTTTAATGTGGGTCAACTTTATTCATGAAACTTCATGCACTAGCATTATCTGACTGAGAAAAGACGTTTTAGAGCGTTTCCAAACATGCCTTGGTTTCACGAGCTGAAATGCCTAAAAACAATATTGGCGATCCCAGAAGGCTGTAACTAAGCGTTTTATGCACTGAGGACCTATCCAAATTTGATATGCATAAAACTTCTAACACATCAAGAAGTGTCTTTCTGCATTGTAAATAACATTCCTTTCATGCATGTGAAACATTTTTAATATGTGGGTCAACTTTATTCATCATGAAACTTCATGAACTAGCATTATCTGACTGAGAAAAGACGTTTTAGAGCGTTTTTCAAACATGCCTTGGTTTCACGAGCTGAAATGCCTAAAAACAATATTGGCGATCCCAGAAGGCTGTAACTAAGCGTTTTATGCACTGAGGACCTATCCAAATTTAATATGCATAAAAATTCTAACACATCAACAAGTGTCTTTCTGCATTGTAAATAACATTCCTTTCATGCATGTGAAACATTTTTAATATGGGTCAGCTTTATTCATGAAACTGCATGAACTAGCGTTTTCTGACTGAGAAAAGACGTTTTAGAGCGTTTCCAAACATGCCTTGGTTTCACGAGCTGAGATGCCTAAAAACAATATTGGCGTTCCTAGAAGGCTCTAACTAATCGTTTTATGCACTGAGGCCCTATCTAAATTTGATATGCATAAAACTTCTAACACATCAAGAAGTGTCTTTCTGCATTGTAAATAACATTCCTTTCATGCATGTGAAACATTTTTAATATGGGTCAGCTTTATTCATGAAACTGCATGAACTAGCGTTTTCTGACTGAGAAAAGACGTTTTAGAGCGTTTCCAAACATGCCTTGGTTTCACTAGCTGAAATGCCTAAAAACAATATTGGCGATCCCAGAAGGCTGTAACTAATCGTTTTATGCACTGAGGCCTTATCTAAATTTGATATGCATAAAACTTCTAACACATCAAGAAGTGTCTTTCTGCATTGTAAATAACATTCCTTTCATGCATGTGAAGTTTTTTTTGGGTCATGTGGGTCAACTTTATTCATGAAACTTCATGCACTAGCATTATCTGACTGAGAAAAGACGTTTTAGAGCGTTTTCAAACATGCCTTGGTTTCACGAGCTGAGATGCCTAAAAACAATATTGGCGATCCCAGAAGGCTGTAACTAAGCGTTTTATGCACTGAGGACCTATCGAAATTTGATATGCATAAAACTTCTAACACATCAAGTGTCTTTGTCTCTGCATTGTAAATAACATTCTTTCATGCATGTGAAACATTTTTTATATGGGTCAGCTTTATTCATGAAACTGCATGAACTAGCATTTTCTGACTGAGAAAAGACGTTTTAGAGCGTTTCCAAACATGCCTTGGTTTCACGAGCTGAGATGCCTAAAAACAATATTGGCGATCCCAGAAGGCTGTAACTAAGCGTTTTATGCACTGAGGACCTATCGAAATTTGATATGCATAAAACTTCTAACACATCAAGAAGTGTCTTTCTGCATTGTAAATAACATTCCTTTCATGCATGTGAAACATTTTTAATATGGGTCAGCTTTATTCATGAAACTGCATGAACTAGCGTTTTCTGACTGAGAAAAGACGTTTTAGAGCGTTTCCAAACATGCTTTCTGCATTGTAAATAACATTCCTTTCATGCATGTGAAACATTTTTAATGTGGGTCAGCTTTATTCATGAAACTTCATGCACTTGCATTATCTGACTGAGAAAAGACGTTTTAGAGCGTTTCCAAACTTACCTTGGTTTCACTAGCTAAGATGCCTAAAAACAATATTGGCGATCCCAGAAGGCTGTAACTAAGCGTTTTATGCACTAAGGCCTTATATAAATTTGATATGCATAAAACTTCTAACACATCAAGAAGTGTCTTTCTGCATTGTAAATAACATTCCTTTCATGCATGTGAAGTTTTTTTAATGTGGGTCAACTTTATTTATTCATGAAACTTCATGCAGTGCCTTTCTGCATTTGTTTATGTTTCTTTCATGCCTGTGAAAATTTTTTAATGTTTTATGCATTATTCATGAAACTGCATGAACTAGAGAGACTGAGAAAAGTTCATTTTCGCCTTGGTTTCAAGAGCTGAAATGCCTAAAAACAATACTTTCCCAGATAACTAAGCATTTCAGCACATGAAATTTGATATGCATGAACTGGAAACGCTCTAAAACGTCTTTCTGCATTGTCAGAACAACGTTTCATGCATGTGATGACAGTTTCATGAATAAAGCTGACCTTCATTAAAAAATGTTTTCTGCATGAAAGGAATGTTATTTACAATGCAGAAAGACACTTTTTGATGTGTTAGAAGTTTTATGCATAAACAAATTTAGTTAGGTTATCAGTGCATAAAACGCTTTAGTTAGAGCCTTCTAGGAATTTCAATATTGTTTTTAGGCATCTCAGCTCATGAAACCAAGGCATGTTTGGAAACGCTCTAAAACGTCTTTTCTCAGTCAGAAAACGCTAGTTCATGCAGTTTCATGAATAAAGCTGACCCACATTAAAAAATGTTTCACATGCATGAAAGGAATGTTATTTACAATGCAGAAAGACACTTCTTGATGTGTTAGAAGTTTTATGCATATCAAATTTCGATAGGTCCTCATTGCATAAAACGCTTAGTTACTGCCTTCTGGGATCGCCAATATTGTTTTTAGGCATTTCAGCTCGTGAAACCAAGGCATGTTTGGAAACGCTCTAAAACGTCTTTTCTCAGTCAGAAAACGCTAGTTCATGCAGTTTCATGAATAAAGCTGACCCATATTAAAAATGTTTCACATGCATGAAAGGAATGTTATTTACAATGCAGAAAGACACTTCTTGATGTGTTAGAATTTTTATGCATATTAAATTTGGATAGGTCCTCAGTGCATAAAACGCTTAGTTACAGCCTTCTGGGATCGCCAATATTGTTTTTAGGCATCTTCAGCTCGTGAAACCAAGGCATGTTTGGAAACGCTCTAAAACGTCTTTTCTCAGTCAGATAATGCTAGTGCATGAAGTTTCATGAATAAAGTTGACCCACATTAAGAAATCTTCACATGCATGAAAGGAATGTTATTTACAATGCAGAAAGACACTTCTTGATGTGTTAGAAGTTTTATGCATATCAAATTTAGATAAGGCCTCAGTGCATAAAACGATTAGTTAGAGCCTTCTAGGAACGCTAGAATTGTTTTTAGGCATTTCAGCTCTTGAAACCAAGGCATGTTTGGAAACGCTCTAAAACGTCTTTTCTCAGTCAGATAATGCTAGTGAATGAAGTGTCATGAATAAAGTTGACCCACATTAAAAAAACTTCACAGGCATGAAAGAAATGTTATTTACAATGCAGAAAGACACTTCTTGATGTGTTAGAAGTTTTATGCATATCAAATTTCGATAGGTCCTCATTGCATAAAACGCTTAGTTACAGCCTTCTGGGATCGCCAATATTGTTTTTAGGCATCTCAGCTCGAGAAACGAAGGAATATTTGGAAACGCTCTAAAACGTCTTTTCTCAATCAGAAAACGCTGGTTTATGCAGTTTCATGAATAAAGCTGACCCATATTAAAAAAAATTTCACATGCATGAAAGGAATGTTATTTACAATGCAGAAAGACACGTCTTAATGTGTTAGAAGTTTTATGCATATCAATTGTAGATAAGGCCTCAGTGCATAAAACGATTAGTTAGAGCCTTCTAGGAACGCTAGTATTGTTTTTAGGCATTTCAGCTCTTGAAACCAAGGCATGTTTGGAAACGCTCTAAAACGGCTTTTCTCAGTCAGAAAACGCTAGTTCATGCAGTTTCATGAACAAAAGCTGACCCATATTAAAAATGTTTCACATGCATGAAAGGAATGTTATTTACAATGCAGAAAGACACTTCTTGATGTGTTAGAAGTTTTATGCATATTAAATTTCGATAGGTCCTCAGTGCATAAAACGCTTAGTTACAGCCTTCTGGGATCGCCAATACATGCATGAAAGAAATGTTATTTACA
>NW_026127943.1:0-3383 GCF_022985175.1 Labeo rohita | reverse complement strand
AGTTTCATGAATAAAGCTGACCCATATTAAAAAATTTTCACATGCATGAAAGGAATGTTATTTACAATGCAGAAAGACACTTCTTGATGTGTTAGAAGTTTTATGCATATCAAATTTAGATAGGTCCTCAGTGCATAAAACGAGGCATTTCAGCTCGTGAAACCAAGGCATGTTTGGAAACGCTCTAAAACGTCTTTTCTCAGTCAGAAAACGCTAGTTCATGCAGTTTCATGAATAAAGCTGACCCATATTAAAAAAAACTTCACATGCATGAAAGGAATGTCATTTACAATGCAGAAAGACACTTCTTGATGTGTTAGAAGTTTTATGCATATCAAATTTAGATAAGGCCTCAGTGCATAAAACGATTAGTTACAGCCTTCTAGGAACGCCAGTATTGTTTTTAGGCATTTCAGCTCTTGAAACCAAGGCATGTTTGGAAACGCTCTAAAACGTCTTTTCTGAGTCAGATAATGCTAGTGCATGAAGTTTCATGAATAAAGTTGACCCACATTAAAAAAACTTCACAGGCATGAAAGAAATGTTATTTACAATGCAGAAAGACACTTCTTGATGTGTTAGAAGTTTTATGCATATCAAATTTCGGTAGGTCCTCAATGCATAAAACGCTTAGTTACAGCCTTCTGGGATCGCCAATATTGTTTTTAGGCATCTCAGCTCGTGAAACCAAGGCATGTTTGGAAACGCTCTAAAACGTCTTTTCTCAGTCAGAAAACTCTATTTCATGCAGTTTCATGAATAAAGCTGACCCATATTAAAAATTTTTCACACGCATGAAAGGAATGTTATTTACAGTGCAGAAAGACACTTCTTGATTTTTAGAAATTTTATGCATATTAAATTTCGATAGGTCCTCAGTGCATAAAACGCTTATTTACAGCCTTCTGGGATCGCCAATATTGTTTTTAGGCATCTCAGCTCGTGAAACCAAGGCATGTTTGGAAACGCTCTAAAACGTCTTTTCTCAGTCAGATAATGCTAGTGCATGAAGTTTCATGAATAAAGTTGACCCACATTAAAAAAAACTTCACATGCATGAAAGGAATGTGATTTACAATGCAGAAAGACACTTCTTGATGTGTTAGAAGTTTTATGCATATCAAATTTAGATAAGGCCTCAGTGCATAAAACGCTTAGTTACAGCCTTCTGGGATCGCCAATATTGTTTTTAGGCATTTCAGCTCTTGAAACCAAGGCATGTTTGGAAACGCTCTAAAACGTCTTTTCTCAGTCAGATAATGCTAGTGCATGAAGTTTCATGAATAAAGTTGACCCATATTAAAAATGTTTCACATGCATGAAAGGAATGTTATTTACAATGCAGAAAGACACTTCTTGATGTGTTAGAAGTTTTATGCATATCAAATTTAGATAAGGCCTCAGTGCATAAAACGCTTAGTTACAGCCTTCTGGGATCGCCAATATTGTTTTTAGGCATTTCAGCTCGTGAAACCAAGGCATGTTTGGAAACGCTCTAAAACGTCTTTTCTCAATCAGAAAACGCTGGTTTATGCAGTTTCATGAATAGAGCTGACCCATATTAAAAAAAACTTTCACATGCATGAAAGGAATGTTATTTACAATAAAGACACTTCTTGATGTGTTAGAAGTTTTATGCATATCAAATTTAGATAAGGCCTCAGTGCATAAAACGATTAGTTAAAGCCTTCTAGGAACGCTAGTATTGTTTTTAGGCATTTCAGCTCCTGAAACCAAGGCATGTTTGGAAACGCTCTAAAACGTCTTTTCTCAGTCAGAAAACGCTAGTTCATGCAGTTTCATGAACAAAAGCTGACCCACATTAAAGAAACTTCACAGGCATGAAAGAAATGTTATTTACAATGCAGAAAGACACTTCTTGATGTGTTAGAATTTTTATGCATATTAAATTTCGATAGGTCCTCAGTGCATAAAACGCTTAGTTACAGCCTTCTGGGATCGCCAATATTGTTTTTAGGCATCTCAGCTCGTGAAACCAAGGCATGTTTGAAAACGCTCTAAAACGTCTTTTCTGAGTCAGATAATGCTAGTGCATGAAGTTTCATGAATAAAGTTGACCCACATTAAAAAAAACTTCACAGGCATGAAAGAAATGTTATTTACAATGCAGAAAGACACTTCTTGATGTGTTAGAAGTTTTATGCATATCAAATTTCGGTAGGTCCTCAATGCATAAAACGCTTAGTTACAGCCTTCTGGGATCGCCAATATTGTTTTTAGGCATCTCAGCTCGTGAAACCAAGGCATGTTTGGAAACGCTCTAAAACGTCTTTTCTCAGTCAGAAAACTCTCTAGTTCATGCAGTTTCATGAATAAAGCTGACCCATATTAAAAAATTTTCACATGCATGAAAGGAATGTTATTTACAGTGCAGAAAGACACTTCTTGATTTTTAGAAATGTTATGCATATTAAATTTCGATAGGTCCTCAGTGCATAAAACGCTTAGTTACAGCCTTCTGGGATCGCCAATATTGTTTTTAGGCATCTCAGCTCGTGAAACCAAGGCATGTTTGGAAACGCTCTAAAACGTCTTTTCTCAGTCAGATAATGCTAGTGCATGAAGTTTCATGAATAAAGTTGACCCACATTAAAAAAACTTCACATGCATGAAAGGAATGTGATTTACAATGCAGAAAGACACTTCTTGATGTGTTAGAAGTTTTATGCATATCAAATTTAGATAAGGCCTCAGTGCATAAAACGCTTAGTTACAGCCTTCTGGGATCGCCAATATTGTTTTTAGGCATTTCAGCTCGTGAAACCAAGGCATGTTTGGAAACGCTCTAAAACGTCTTTTCTCAGTCAGAAAACGCTAGTTCATGCAGTTTCATGAATAAAGCTGACCCATATTAAAAATGTTAAAAAATTTCAGGATGAAAAATGTATTTACAGAAAGTTTTTTTCTGATGTGAGAGTTTTATGATTTAAATTTGTAGGCCTTTCAAAAACGCTTAGTTCAGCCCTTTTTTAATATTGTTTTTAGGAATCTCAGCTCGAGAAAGGGAAATTTTTGGGAAACCCCTCTAAAGTCTTTTTAAAACCAAGGGCTTGGTTTTTGGTTTCCCTGAAAAGGCAGCAAAGAAAACGGGGATTGTTATGCATAATAAATAAACCAGCGGGTTTTTTCTATTGAGAAAAGAAGTTTAACTTTCAAAATTTTTTCCCGAATCCCCAAAAACAATATTGGGGACCCAAAACTTAAAATTTTTATGAAGAGGATTAAAAATTTAAATGCATAAAATTTTAACACTTTAAAAGTGCTTTCGCATTGTAAATACATTCTTTCATGCTGTGAATTTTTAATTTGGGTAAACTTTTTCATAAATTCATACTGCTTTCTGACTAGAAAGCGTTTTGGCG
>NW_026127942.1:0-14806 GCF_022985175.1 Labeo rohita | reverse complement strand
AGCTCTGGAGATCTTATGTTCATATCCTCAAAAAGCCGAGACAACAGATGCTAAAAAGCATCATGTGTGCTTGTGTTTGTGTTGTGGATGAAACCACACATCTGACACACTGACATGCAGGATTCATACTTAAAAAAAGCTTCTGCAGTTTATTATCCACATTTGAGTACAAAGAACAAATGTTCAGGAATATTCAAGTACAACTATTAAACTGAAAAAGCACATACAAAAAAAAAAAAAAAAAAAAAAAGACACTAAAAAACATTTAAACACCAGGTCCGTTTATTTGGCCACTTATTAAAATCCACATGTCATCTAACCTTGTGTTTTTTTTGTTTTTTTTTAATGCTACGTCATATTCCTTGTACTGTCCCTTCATTTAAATACTCAACAAAATAAAACTAAATAAAATCATAGTCATCACATAAAGTCACTGTTTCTGTTGTCAATGCATTGGATAGAATATAGATGATTCCTTAGTTAAAAGTGCTTCAGTCAAGAACAGTGCGTGATTTTCTTTGTCTTTTGTTATTTGATTAACATTAATAACACAGACAGAAGCAGGTATATCAGACTGCTGTCACTTTAAGAGCTAGTGCACAGATCCAGTACTGATACTTATATCACATCTGCAGTTTAATGTGTATCATAAGAGAATTTTAACACATCTCACTATGTCAGCCTTCATTGTCTGTTCTGTCATTGTGTCAAACAGGCCTTGAAATTATCTGGTCACCAATCTGTGCTTCTCCTCTCTCACAGATCTTAGTAACTGATCCCGGTGAAACAGCCTTGCTAAAACACTCTCTGCCCAGGATGGTATTTCCCGATGAACTCTTTCCTGATCCAATTTTACCCACCAGCACAATCTTGAGATGAGATCAGTTTGATCCTGTGAATCACATGATAATGTTTGGGATTAGACAAAGCATTCCAATTATGAGTTTTAAATAAGATGTTTTGAAGAATGTGGGTAACCGAACAGTTGACCATAGCCATTGACTCCTAAAGTATAGACAAAAACACGATGAAAGTCAATGGCTATAGTCAACTCTTCAGTTACCAACATCCTTCAAAATATCTTATTTTTGTTTAACAGAAGAAATAAACTCATAGAGGTTTGGCACAAGTGAAGACAGAAATTTTTATCCTTTGTTTGGTGAAGTACAAACAAATGCACTTATTTTAAATTTGTTTAAAGAAATACACCTCACTCCCTTTCTCTTATTTTAAGCATGCTACTTATTTTCCTAATCATGTTGTCACTAAGTTTTACATTGAACATGCCATTGCATAATGCAAATGTTATTTTCTGTTTATTCAGACACCTTTAACATTTCTTACATTATCACTGTTTATTCGCTATAGTTTAGAAAATGGTAATAAAATATGACAAGAACTTAAGTTCAAACAAATTCATTTTGTAATGTCAGATAAAAAGGTTTGATAAAAAAGGTATGTAAAAAAACATAGTCAGGTATAAGTGTCAAATCCAATTTTTGGTCCCAAATTTTAATCAATTGGTAGTCCACGGTATGAAGAATTTTTGGGTATAGTATGGCACAGTTTACTTTACTTTTCTATCCTCACAGAAATGAACTATGTTGTCGTGCACCCACTAGTAAAAAATACTAAAAAATTATATCTGGTGTCTGAATCATTTTTAGTGTTATTTTAGAGTGTATGTCTGGTAAATTACTGAATGTAAATGTGAAATATATACTTGTATCACTGTTTTCTGTGGGTCACTGTGTCGTCTCATGAACCTCTGAGTTGTGATGTCAGCGTGGCCTGGCTGATTCAGTGACCATCGTCTCACAGCAGATGATTTTCTTTCGAAAACTACATTTCAGGTGTGACAGACACACTGTAAAAAATTGCACTGTAAAATAACAGTAATTTACTGGCAGCTGTGGTTGCCAGCATTATACTGTTATTTTAAAGCTCTCTACCGTTAATTTACAGCTCTTCATTTTTACAGTATGTTACCGTTATTATACCATGTGGTAACTCATTTTATTTTGGAAACCGATTGCTTCAAACCATTTGAGTTTTAAAAAAACTATTGTTTATATGTTGTTAGTACAGTGAACTTATTTAATTTGAGTCCACTAAGAACAATATTTCTTAATATAAACCCACAAACACTTAAAGTGTAATAAAGAAGCAATCGACTTTTACTCAAATCTTTATAGATTGTCATTAACTAACAAAAGCACAAATTTGTGTAATAAAGTGCTTAAAGAGATTGTCACTATATCAGCAATTCCACAATTACTGTCTTTAAATAAAGCAGCAAAACATCAGTACTTGTGGCTCATCATTGCCTGAAGCACAAGCTCTACTCTCCAGCACAATGGTGACCCACAAAACTAAATTAAACTGACAGATCTCTCTTGTACAAAAACACATCAGTTAGGCACAATCAAATATTTACTCTCCTTACCAGTTAATGACTTTGCATAATTGTTTTTCTATGAACATTCACTAATATTTTAGTGAAAATAACTTGATTTGCTCAGTAAATCTGACTGTTATGTTTTACAGTATATTACTTTTCTTGAATTAACAGTAATCAACTGGCAGCTCGGTTGCCAGCATGTTACTGTTTTTCTACAGTGTGTTGCCGTAAATTAATTACAGTTTATTACTGTTAAATTACATTTCATGCTGTTTTTTTTTTCCATCGTACATCTTTAACCCTTTAAAACCCACAGCAAAATCCTCAGTTTTAAATGAACACTTATAATGTGTCAACACTACAGAGTGTTTGAGTAATACTGAAACAGAAGAGAGTTGCAGAGGTTTAGGTTTTTTTTTCTCTTTTCTTTCACTACCACGGTGGAGATCAGTGTTTACTTTAGTTGGGCTGTTGAACCTTGACATTTTAAGGTTCAAAATTTGGCTGTTTTTTTACAGCAATTTTTAACAGTGTAGATTCTACAGTTCAGCTTAAGACAATCTTGTTAAAGTTCTTCTGTAGTCAGAATTTTTATCCTTTAAAACTTATCTTTGATCATCAAAATGACATTTAAATGGTATTTTCTTGTGAAAATAATTTTCTTATGCCTTAAAATACACTGTTAAAAATTGCTGTAAAAAAACGGCCAAATTTTGACAGTAACATGCTGTTTTCCATTAAAGCAGTGCGTTCTGGGTATTATTTGTCACTTTCGAAAAAGTAGCCTGCTGCTATGTATGGTGAATTAACAGCGTTCAAAATCGACACTCAGAGACTGTGTTTAAAATCAAACTCTACACCCTCATTCACTATTTCCTACATGAGTTTACTAATATAGTCCACCTTACAGAGATAATGAAAACTAATGAGTGACTTCAGACACTGACGAACAGCTGCTGTTAATGAGCAGAATCACTGATTGAAAGAGAAACAAGACAAACACAAGAACTATAGAACTGACTTCAGCCACAGCCTTAGATGAAATCAACTGAAAATTTAAACAACTCAACACACAGCTTTACCAACTTCACGCATTTCTAACCAGACTGATTTTATTTCTGTCAGATGTCTATAGAAGGTCTTATTGAGAATGAACAGATGTTTAGATGATGATGTTTTATTGTTTTGTTTGACGATACCATTGTGGAGATCAGTGTTTGCTTTAATTGGGCTCCTGACTCTTGACATTAAAACACATATATTTGCTATAACTGGGTTTTTATGATGCATTAGTTACAACAATGCTGGTCAGTTGATGTTAGCTATGTTTGGTTGGGCATGAATGTCATCTACTGAGCTGGTTCTGAGTCTTGTGAGACTCATTAAGAGTTTATTTTTGAGTGTGTGTTTATTTGTTGTAGCTTTTTTTTTCCACTAATTGTGTTACAGCATGAGATCTTTTGATAATGTGGGAACCAGAAAAGAAGAATTTAATAGTTAAAATTTAAAACTACTGTAACATTTATACTCAAATAGAGATATGAAGAATCAGCATATGAATCTCAACAATGGTGACAATCGAAAGCTTCATGCTGCAATGCATGCTGGGTACCAGCACACTACAAAACCTCACCCATGATGTGTGTATCTAAAATATACAGAAGTTAGTTAGTTATTTATTTATTTATTTATTTATTTATTTATTTATTTATTTATTTATTTGAGTGGTTTTTTTTTTAATATCTGCATACCCAGTTTTTTTTTTTTTTTTTTATTTGCCATCCATATTCGATAAAAGAAAACACCCTGGATAAAACCTGTTATTACCAAACCATAAACAATTCCAGATTTCTTTGTAGTCATTAATATATATATATATATATACACATATATATTTTCACATCTAAGGCTGTGGCTGAAGTCAGTTGTTCTTGTGTTATTCTTTCATTCAGCAATTTTGTTTGTTAACAGCTGGTGTTCATCACTAATGCTCAATCAGAACGTGATCAATCATATAATTATCTCATTAACTTCAGCACTAATTCAGTATTACTCAAACACTGTAGTGTTGACACATTATAAGTGTTCATTTAAAACTGAGGATTTTGCTGTGGGTTTTAAAGGGTTAAAGATGTACGATGGAAAAAAAAAACAGCATGAAATGTAATTTAACAGTAATAAACTGTAATTAATTTACGGCAACACACTGTAGAAAAACAGTAACATGCTGGCAACCGAGCTGCCAGTTGATTACTGTTAATTTAAGAAAAAACAGTAATATACTGTAAAACATAACAATCAGATTTACAGAGCAAATCAAGTTATTTTCACTAAAATATTAGTGAATGTTCATAGAAAAACAATTATGCAAAGTCATTAACTGGTAAGGAGAGTAAATATTTGATTGTGCCTAACTGATGTGTTTTTGTACAAGAGAGATCTGTCAGTTTAATTTAGTTTTGTGGGTCACCATTGTGCTGGAGAGTAGAGCTTGTGCTTCAGGCAATGATGAGCCACAAACATTGATGTTTTGCTGCTTTATTTAAAGACAGTAATTGTGGAATTGCTGATATAGTGACAATCTCTTTAAGCACTTTATTACACAAATTTGTGCTTTTGTTAGTTAATGACAATCTACAGTATAAAGATTTGAGTAAAAGTCGATTGCTTCTTTAGTGTTTGTGGGTTTATATTAAGAAATATTGTTCTTAGTGGACTCAAATTAAATAAGTTCACTGTACTAACAACATATAAACAATAGTTTTTTTAAAACTCAAATGGTTTGAAGCAATCGGTTTCCAAAATAAAATGAGTTACCACATGGTATAATAACGGTAACATACTGTAAAAATGAAGAGCTGTAAATTAACGGTAGAGAGCTTTAAAATAACAGTATAATGCTGGCAACCACAGCTGCCAGTAAATTACTGTTATTTTACAGTGCAATTTTTTACAGTGATAGCTTGAATGTAACTCTACCCCCCTTGCCTCATTTACTATACACAGATCTATGAATATGCACGCAGTCACACCAAAGCCACTGATCCACTAACTGAACTGTAGTAAACGCAATATAAAGTCGAAACACGGATAATGACTGATAAACCTATTTTTCTTTACTAGCGGACAACTACAGTGGATACTGTATCATTTGTTAAAGTTACTTACTTTACGATGTTGTGCTCTCAGCAAACCTTGAAGGCTCGAATGCAGCCTAGTTTGTGAGTCCAGTTCGCACCCGCGAGCATATGCGAGTAAAGTGCAGACGGCAATGTGGTAGAGGTGTGTCTGAGCTACTTTTACACTGTTGCCGCGGGTTATTTTTTAAGTTAGCGGTAAGCGCCTAGCGGTTGTGCTCTATTTATTGCTCTGTATGCTCTATTAAATGCTCTACTTAATATTTGGTTTTGTGCTGATAATCCTATTGGTATATTTTGCATGCTGATGATAAGAATCTATCCTTTGACGTGATTGGTTATTGAAGTTTGAGATGTAGCAAAAAAGGGCCATATCAAACCGCATTTCTGGAACAGCCTTTGGGAAATTACAGTTTTAAGGAGAAAATACTCAGCAGTGGTGTTGATTAATGGACTGGCAAATGGTTGTCTAAAAGCATATTAAAAACACCACACTGACAATTAAACAACATGTAAATCTTAATTTTCACTACAGGGGGACTTTACCTTTAGTTAACAACGCTACAAAATTACACAAATTAGCTTACATCAACTTAGGGCACAACATTAAAAAAAAAAAAAAAAAGTTTGATGTTTGAATGTCCGTTCGATTTTGGCTTCTCAGAAAGCTGTAAATTACTTTATTGCATGCTGTAAATAAATAAATCGAACCGAATCTGGTTGACTGGTTTGCTAAATGAAGCTGGTCTTTAGGATAAACCACAAATGAACGCACAATATTGTACTGGTTATCTCCAGGTCTTCAGGTAGAGGAATCGTGAACTAAATGATTGTTAAATTGTGGATTATTTCATATAACCATAGTATGACATAAATAAATGAGTATCATCTAATAAATATAAATAACATTGCAATACGTAGTTTGGGGCAGTATAAGAAGTAAATTAAACTGCAAATAAACTGACAGTGAAGGAACACACAAACAAACACAGCCCTGATATGTTTTCCAGTAATTCAAGGCTTTTCCTGTAGAGCACGGTTTACTTTCAGTTTCACTTTTTAGCGGAAACTTATTAGCATTCAAGACAGACTGAATGATTATCAGATACACATTATGCAGGGCTCTAAGCTGTTGTTCAAGAAGAACGCAAATAGTCGTTTTTAATTAAGCCCAGCAAACAGCTACAATCAGAAGCTCCATTTGTCATTTCTCAAATGATATGTGTTAATGTAACGTAAACAAACGTTTGCATATGAATCGCGCACTTGAGGTCAGACACATCTCTGGTGTTGGAACGATTCTTTTTTATTTTTTTATTATATATATATATATATATATATATATATATATATATATATATATATATATATATATATTAATATTATTATTATTATTTTTTTTTTTTTTTTTACGCAGCCAAAAATATTCAGTAAAACCCTGGATTGCACGATCGTTCTCTGCACTTTGGAGAAAAGCGTAACTGCGACATGTAACTTGACCATCCCAAACAGCTCACGCGGTGTGCATGTTTAAAAAAATATTCGCGCCTAATAGGCCGCGATCACACCGAACGCGTTTTTTAGTTCTAAAAACGCGAGGCGCACCGCACTGCCTTTTTCTGGTGACTTTTTAAAAAAAGAGCAGTGCGTTGCGGTTTTTTATGTTGCTAGCAAACCATCAAATAAGCTGTCCTGTCAATCTAATCAAAGGAGTATAGCGCGAGCGCTCCAAAATCTTTGGTTTTTAGCTGTTAAGTAAACTGTCATATCAGCAAAAAACTTAAAACATACAGCTCCGGGTAACCCGCGATAGACACCAAAAGTTTCTCCTCCATCACTGCAGTCTCCAGACTTTTTAAGCGTCCGTAAAACTTTCGTCACCACAACAGAAGGCCCGCCTTCATTCATTCGATTGGATAATGGAAAAAACGCGATGACGTCGGGCGGTTTTCTGCTCAGAGTTGCGTTTTTTTCAACTTCAGGCGCTCAGAGCGTTCCGGCAAAAACGCGAGGCGCAGCAGGCGCATAAACAGCGCGCATAACGCTCACTGCCCATAGAACACAATTCAAAAAAGGCGCCTCTCGCTGCAAAAACGCGTTCGGTGTGATCGCGGCCTAACCGTTTGCTGCTCACTCAACTTAACAGAACATTACATGAATCACAGAAATTATCGTGTAATTTTTCCACCCCAAAGTCTAAAATAGTGTCGCATGTGCAAACTGTGCAAACTAAGCATTAACTCCTCTTACTCAAGCTCAATTTGCAAGCTGGCCTCTGTCTCGTGACGGTGGTCTGCCGCGCAGTCTAAACAAATAATGTTGGCTAATTTGTTTAATTTACAATATTATTCTAAATGTTGAGAAATGTAAACTTAATATAAAAATTGATAGAATTAAAGTGGTTAAATATATATATATATATATATATATCTATATCTATATCTATATCTATATCTATATATATATATATATATATATATATGTTATATTGTTATAAAACAACATCTAAGCACAAGGTTGACTTAATTTTCTAATATGTAACTCTCTGAACCTTCTGATCATATTTAACCTCTGAGATTTTTTGGGTGGTGGTTGCTTGTTTAACTGGAGTAGCAGCATGTGTGTTGGAATGTTGTCAGGAGACTAACTTTCGCTCTGTCGAGTTAGACATTTCACATTTCTTTTAATTACTCCACTGCACATCTCTTTTTTTGTGTGGAATTGCTGTGTTGTTGAATTGTGAGGATGGATAATCCCAGTTGGAGCAGATTTTATTGATTCGTTCACTTATAAAATCTGAGTGCTAACAGGACGGCATGCTAAGTCAACACAAATGGAGGCCATAAAGTGTGTGGTTGTCAGAAGTGGGCCTGTGGGAAAAACATGCCTTCTGATCAGCTACACTTACAATCATTTTCCAGTGGAGTTCATCCCCACTGTTTTTGATAATTGTTCTGCCAAGGTGACAGTCGAAGGAAAGCCAGTTGATCTGCAACTTTGGGATACATCAGGGCTGGATGATTATGACAGGCTTTGACCACTTTCCTACCCTCAGACGGATGTGTTCTTGATCTGTTTCTCTCTTGTGAATCTAGCCTTGTATGTAAATGTGCATATGAAAGCAAATCTATATGTTACATCTATCTGGTCTGAACAAAAATGGCAGATTGGCTGAATGAAAATGGAAATTCACTCTCTGACACTAGGTGGTGTTTATGGGGCAGCAGAAATGCACCAGTCACCCCTGTTCACAAGATGAAAAGAAACTGCAAAAGAAACTTTCAAAGCAACAAGTTTGCAGGTGTAATATATTGACACACTGTATGGGAAAGAACTAACTAACAAACTGAAAACAGACAGTGGCTATAACAGGCTATGTAGAATTTGATTTATGATTTAGACAGGGAAATTACTGCTCCTTCAGGTTGTCTAATGAAATTTGAACTTAGCATATTATGTCATAGCATAATTGGTTGATGTATATATGACAAATAGACATTGACATATACATGAATGTGTTTGTATTTATATATACATAATTACACACAGTACACGCACATATATTACTCAAACTTTTATTTTGTATGCGATTAATCACAATTAATTTGCGATTAATGATTTAAACAGACGTCAGCATCTAAACCTCTGTTAATCTCAATAATAACTTGTTTAAATGTATGACAGAATAATCTGGTTTATAGTAAGTGAAGCTGGTAATGCTGTTTTTGGAGTTATTTAATGACGCTGGAGCTTGACATCAAACAAAGGTTGGGTTTTCACTTTCAACCAAAATTTGACATCAGAGCAATGCAAGTCCACATCTAATGTGATGGCAAGCTTTATTAGAGCTAAAAAAAACAACAACAACTTGCCGCTGAAAACATTCCCAGAACGTTAAAACATTTCTAGCTGGGATACTTGTAATGTTTTCCTAATGTGGTTGAGATAATGTTCTTTATTAGTTACCATGAAACACTGTGTCAATGTTTTATTAAGAATATTGTCTATTCTGTTACCTAAACAACATCCTCAAAACATCCTCAAAATGATGCAGTTAAAATTTTTAACACATTGTTAACACATCATATTATGACAATATTTTATAAAAACATTATGCTATCTTAGAACTCAGTGATATCCTTACAATATTTTCCTAATGTGGCTGAGATAATGTTCTTCTTTAGTTATCATGTCAATATTTTATTAAGAATATTGTATAATCTGTTACCTCAAAAACATTACCAAAACTTCCTTGAAATGTTACAGTTAAAATGTGATATCATTGTTTACATTTAACATTATAGGAACGTTATTTGAAAAAAAAAAAACAAAAAAAAAAAAACTAAAAAACTGTCACGGTTCATGAATCCACCGTGTTCTTCATGTCTCGTATTTTGACGTGTGTGTGTGTGTTGTTGTGTATTACGTCACCGCTCATCAGCGCGTCTGCTGATCTCGTTACTCCGCACCAGCTGTTGTCTATTATCTCTTCTATAAAACCTCACTGCTATCTCTCCCGTTTGTCAGATCGTTGTTTTGATGTCCGTGAGTGAGTGTCTTCAGTGTGTTTCGTCGTCTTGGATGTTGATCGTGGTCTCGTCTCTGGTTCATCTCTTCCTGGATTATTTTACACTGGATTACTACTCACCGCTGGATCATCGCTCTTCTCTACACTTCACGCTGACCATCTTGTCCCTGTACCACCCATCCGAGAGACATTATCAGTGACTGTGTTTTTGCCCATTTCACCCTTTTCAATAAACCTGGTTTAACTTGCATTTTTGCTTCCTCATCCTTTACACGCGTTACAAAAACATCCTTAAAATATTACATTCAAATGTTTGCTTTAAAACATTAATGTTACATTCCAGAACGTTATTGGGTGGTTGTTTTGTCTGTTGCCCCTTTTTTTTGTTTTTGTTTTTTTTTCAGGTCCTTAGTGGTTCCATCCTTGCTGCTCCTGATAGGTTGGCTCATGTTCCATTGTGTCAACCAATCCCGTCACTCCATTCTTCTGATTGGCTGCTGCACATCTCAGTACTTCAACCAATCCTGTTATTCTCTTTTTCTGGTTTGACGATAATCTGTTTCAGTGCACCGTCCTCAACCAATCCCCATTCTTCAGCTGGCTTTTAAGAAGCCGTTTCAGGAATTAGAGTCAGTCTTGAGATTCACTTTGTTCGGGCTACACTTTGTTGTTTTTCTGTCAATTTGCTGATGTTATTCACGGTTGAGAGACTGGGTTAGGGAAGTAAGATATGTGGTATACATGTCAACATGTAGGTAACCTGCTGTCTAGAGATACACTAGGTAAGATGGTGCGTGCCAACCTATGTATCCCTTTTGATTTAGATAGTGTAGCCAGTTAGAGTGTTTTGCTCAATAGATTTATTTTTTCCCCCTTTTATTTTTAGATCAGACTAGTGATTAGTTAGACTGGGCTTTTGGTTTATTTTTAGCCGCACCCATAGCCAGTCTTTCTATTAGCATCTGACTTTGAACAACTATTTCTCACTTGTAAATATTTCACTTGCTACCACTTCTTTTGTACTTTATGTAAATAAACACTCTTTGCTAATAAAAGTACTTAGTTTGTCATCACTTTGGTTGCAACCAGTGCTGGGCATTCAACTTGCCAATGTCTTACTTACAAATTTAAGTGTGCGACCCGTATACCCCTAGAACATCAAGGGTCGTAACAATTAACCAAACATGTAGCTGGGTACGCATTCAGACCTCATATGTGGTCAGTATCACACCATCTCTTGTGTAAGATTTACAGGAACTTTACATTGGTGTAATTGTTATACGCACAGAGAGATCGTAAAAGCTAAAATGCATGTAAACAATGCTTAAGCAAAATGCCATGGATGTAAGAAAGCGTTTAAAGAATCATATTATTCACTCCAGTGCTGGTGTCTGTCACTCACTGCTGGACATTTTTGGTTATTGTATCACGTGATTCACTTATACAATAACACAAACACTCAATAGAAAACATGCAAAACATCATATAAAATGTGAATTTTCTTTTAATTTTCTTTAACTCGCTGAAGCATAGATGAGATTTAATTACCTAAGGAATACCAAAGAAGGCACAAAGCATAAACATTTCTCATTACTAAACTGAGCAATCAGAATCGACATTCAAATGACTCAACGTCTTTTGCTTTACTCAGAAATGTAGCCTAAAGTCTAAAATAAAAGGAAACATATTCAAATAATAATAAGGTACAGAGACGCTATTAAAAAAAAAACAAAACTGAAGAGTCCAGATGAATTGCTGAATGAATGCGTTCAGAATCATAATACAATCATATGAAGAACTTTGAACATAGTACAGAATAAAACAACATATACATGAAGATGAATAATGGTGATTTACAGCTGATGCACATCAATGTTGATGTCAGTAGCAGGAGATGGTGACCTCTGGTGGTAGTTTGAGCGAAGTTTGAACGAACACATATGAAAGGATCACAATTAAAACTGATCACTTAAAGGGAAAGTTACAGCAAAACAAAGGAAAGAAAAACTGGTATCATTCAGCACTTTGAGACAATACAACAATACATTGTCCAACTGTGAAGATGTGCAGTTGAAATGTTGCATGAAAATATATCTTTAAATGTTAAAACAGTGAGCTTACTTCACTTTAACATTTATATTTATATACAGTAACGTTCATTTAATTTTATGGTTACATCATCTTTTCTAAGCTATAAAGAAAGAAAATGCTTCACTGACTTATCATTAATGATCCCTGTCAATCATGAGTGGCTCCGCCCACAGAGCTCAGGATTAGTTCCTTTGTGCTCCGCCTCTTACTGCAGAATAAAAAAATAAGATGAAAAACAACTAACTAAAGTTAATCAACAACATTATGAAACCTTCCACAAGATACATAAAACAATCAAACTACAACTGAAGAGAGTTTAAATTATTATATTGAGAAGAGCTGCAGATTCAGACACTTACTGTTGGATTCTCATGTTGAGGATCACGAGTCTTCACGAGGTCTGCGACGAATGATCTGTGTCGAAGAGAGCGAGAGATCAGTCATGTGATCGTCTGTGATGATGATCTGACTTTGACGTCTCACTTACTGTGAGTGTGTCGTACAGGTCAGAGGTCGTGGACTTGAGCTGAAGAGCGGTATATGTGTCTTCATTAGGATCAGAGATCTACAGAGACAGAAGGATGCAAACATTATGAGTTCATGTTAAAAATTAGTACTGACTTTAATGTTTAGAGGAACTTTTTACTGGATAAAGAACTATAGACTCATGTGGCTTATACTCTTATATCTCTGGATGGCTATAGGAAACATCTCTGCATGCAGAAAAACACTGTAAATTATTGTTATCATCTCACCGCAGACTCCTTCATAGCAGATCTTCTGTTCCTCCTTTTAGTAAGACTGAAAAAGCAAACATTTAAAAATGCACATTAGTTAAAAACATAAACAAATACATGAAAAGTAATATACTTATATATTATATGTCCTGATCTGCTGTGATGTTGGAGGGACGTTACCCTGTATTCAATCACACACCTGAAGATATTCAAGTCTTGAAGGACTTTGAGTTGAACTTTAAGTGACTGAGCAAGTGGCTACTTTTACAATAATGTTGTTTAGAAATTAGATTCATTTAGATTCATTAATAAACCTAATTTTACTACTGGATAACGTAGTTTTTAAAGGAGAAGTCCACTTCTAGAACAAAAATTCACAGATAATTTACTCACCCACTTGTCATCCAAGATGTTAATGTCTTTCTGTCTTCAATTGTAAAGAAATTATGGTTTTTGAGGAAAGCATTTCAGGATTTTTCTTCATATAATGGACTGCAATTGTGCCCCCGATTTTGAACTTCAAAAAAGTAGTTTAAATGCAGCTTCAAAGGGCTCTAAATGATCCCAGCTGAGGAAGAAGGGTCTTATCTACCGAAACGATCGGCCATTTTTTTCAAAAAATCTTATGGGGCTGTCACGTGATGCTGATTTTGCTAAAATTAACAAAATGCCTCGAAAAAAAGATTCGTTCATTTTGCTGAACGAGGTCAGAGTCGGTAAAATGATCCAAACTTCCCATCACTACTTCGAAACATGTCTAAGTTCATCGTCTGTGTACTCCGGCTAAAAAAGGTAGAGTATGGAAAACTCCATCTTATTTTCTCCTACAACTTCAGAATCGTCCGACACATTGTACCTTTTTATTTGTAAACAGCGTTTGACTTACTTGCACTTTCTTATTCTTTGCGCGTTTGCTTTGTAAACACGGGGTCTGTAGTTCTGCCTACATTCGGCATGACCTTTCGACATGATTCAATAGTACGTAGTGTTGTGAATGTGCATGCCAGAGCCTGTGCTACACAAGCTTTTGTGCTTAAAAAGTATACACATTTTTATTTTCCGAAAAAAAAAAAAAAACGACCGATCGTTCCGCTAGATAAGACCCTTCTTCCTCGGCTGGGATCGTTTAGAGCCCTTTGAAGCTGCATTTATATTAAAATGCTTTCCTCAAAAAACATAATTTCTTTACGACTGAAGACAGAAAGACATGAACATCTTGGATGACAAGGGGGTGAGTAAATTATTTGTGAATTGTTGTTCTGGAAGTGGACTTCTCCTTTAACTCTTGTACACGGATGTGTGGTAAACAAGTGTACTTTATTTAAACATAACACTTAACCAAAATCTAGTAAATTAAAACTGCAAAAATACAGTGGTTATTTTTGAAAGGCACTTCTTACCACATGTACATCACAAAAGCACCTGATGCTCCACCGAGTAAAACACCAACAACAGCAGCAACAGCAATGGATAAGAAACATCCGAGTGCTGAAATACAAAGCAAAATATATACCAAATGCTTAACAGGATTGGATATGACAAAACATACTGACAAATAAGGAAACAAACTGGTATACTGTATGTGGTTAAAAAATATAATATGATTCATAAAACTCACACATGACATTTAAAGTCACAGTATCAGAGTATTTCTCTCCATGTTCATTTCTGGACTTGCACTTGTATTCTCCACTGTGATCAGAGCTGATCTTTGAGATGCTGTAGATTCTTCCAGATCCTACAAACATTCCTCCTTTAAACCAGCTGATTTCTGCAGGTGGGTTTGAATCACTGCTGCAGATCAGAGTCACCGAATCTCCCTCCACTGTTTTACCAGATGGACTGATGGACACTGAGATGCTCCTGGGTGGGTCTTGTAAAAATCACAAAAAATAAAATTACTGACCAGACC
>NW_026127941.1:0-14848 GCF_022985175.1 Labeo rohita | reverse complement strand
CTAATAACAAATGTACATCAGACCCACCTATTTTAGCACTGAGGTACACTCCGGAGCTAGGCTGGTCACACCGGGCCAATCTTGTAGACTTCACTACTGAGGGGGCAGGCATTTGGCCCTCTGTGCCCACCCCCTCTAGTTTCCCTGCAAATAGGGACAGTTCCGACGTAAATGGCGATAACACCCACACTCCCAACAGGCATCACGATCACGAGAGGACCGTTCTATAGCCCGCCCTTGCTGTCCTCGAGTCTCAAAGAGTCCACTTTGTCTCCCTAATGACTGGTTCTCTGCACAAGCCTGCAATGACTGCACCATTTTCTGCAAAGTTTTTACTTCCTGTCTCAACCCTTCTACCACCACCAGCAGTGTCTCCATTTGCTGGTTATCCGGTGCATGTTCTGACACTACTCGTACTTTAGTATCAACAACAGAATTATTTCGCTCTAAACTACGAATTAACTCTAATTCAGAAGCCAAATTCACAGCCTCCTCTAAAGTAGATGGTTTTGCACTACGAAGTTGGACACGCAAATCCCCGCTTCCCACATGTTCTATAAAATGATCACGAGCAAATAGATCCTGAGTGTTACTATCAGCCGAGGGGTAAGCTTTAGTAATCAAACGACGCAAAACATTCCCAAATTCCCTAGCAGTCTCATTATGCACCCGCCGACGAGCTAGAAAACTGGCACGGTTCCAATCATCGCTATCACAGGGCTCCAAGCACCTCCCTAAGGATGCTTTTAATATTACATAATTACTACGTGACTCAGTGGATAATCCACAATAAATATCCTGAGCTCTGCCTGATAACAATAAAGAAAGGAACTTCAGCTTTAGATCATCATTCCAGCCATTTACCTCCGCAGCCATTTCAAACTGTCCTATCCAATCAGACCATTCACGGTCAACTCCTGTAAAAGTGTTAGGCATAAAAACAGGTTGTGCAGCCGCCATCCTGGATACTAAAGCCTGTCCTGTCGACACCCTATCATTTAAAGAAGCGGATGGTGTGTTGTCACCTTCTGGGTCTAACATTATTGGCCTGGACATCCCACCACTGCCACCAGTGTGATATTTTAGTTATTTATTGGACTTGCTGCCACCACCTTTAATTCTTGCCAGTCAGGTCTGGCACTTAAGAGACAACACACCACCACAACTTCAGAAGTATTCTGTTTTTATTCAACCCAAGGGGGAAAACGAAGGATTGGCTAGCACACACCCCAGAGCCTCAAGACTACTGGATACCACATGAATTCACTCTTTTCTCTAGTGACACTCAAGATCATTTACAAACAGTGGCACTTCAACTCATTTAGAACCTTCACATCACACACGTGTAAAAAAAAAAAAACTTCAACTCAAAAAAAAAAAAAGATATCTTTCCCCCGAGAACTCTTTAGGCTTCGGTCACACCCACCCTCGCATTCCCTCTCAAATAAAGGAGATCAACTTTATTTCATACAAACACTAATAAATATGCATAGGAAAAAGACTTAAAACCACTTAACTTGCCCCTCCCGACATGGAGGGGGGGTGAATTCCACACAGTCTCAACGCGGTAGAGAGGTTCCACAATTTTTCAGTACACTCGAACAGTCCGAGCGTCTCAATATAACGACGTAATCCACTCATATATCAGCGCGATCCAGCAGTCCAACACGGTCGATACAAAAGTAAAGTCCAGCACGCTCAAGTGGTCCAATAAGATCAGGGCTGCAGCGAAGTTCAACAATGTGAAAGCACGCTCAAACAGTTCAACGAAATCAGCGCAGCTGCAAGGTTCAGTCGCCGTCTCGCACGCTCAAATAGTCCAATAGGATCAGCGCTGCATCGAGGTTCAACAATGTGAAAGCACGCTCAAATAGTCCAACGAAATCAGCGCAGCTGCAAGGTTCAGTCGCCGTCCCGCACGCTCGAATAGTCCAATAGGATCAGCGCTGCATCGAGGTTCAACAATGTGAAAGCAAGCTCAAACAGTCCAACGAAATCAGCGCAGCTGCAAAGTTCAGTCGCCGTCCCACATGCTCAAATAGTCCAATAGGATCAGCGCTGCATCGAAGTTCAAAAATGTGACAGCACGCTCAAACAGTCCAGCAGAATCAGCGCAGCTGCGAGGTTCAGCAATATTCCAGCGCGGGTCTCAGTACAGTGGCGAACAACGGCACTCCTACCGCTCAACCCCTGACTACCTCGCCCCGTTCCCACTACCTATCTATCTTCGTCGCCGGCGGCCCTAACCGACCGCGAACGACACCCCCCGCCCAAACAATTGAGTGCCGCCGTTCTCTCTAGACATAGGCTCTCCCCGCTCCTTTTTAGTCCATACTCCTTTTCAACCTTTTTTTCCCGCCCCAATCTCTGGTGTCCCCTCCCGGTGTTCTTCTTTACCAATTAATTCCACCTAATTAATCAACACTACTACATTCCCAACACACCCCACATTACACTACGTTTCACAAACTGCAAAACACAATTCACAGATTTACAACTTTGTACAACAATTTTGAATGTTTAAAAATCACGAGTGTATCACGGACTGTGAGTGTGTGAATAGCATGTTTTACGTGTGTATTTTTTTAGACTTGCGTGTGTTTTTTTGAGACTTTTCCGGCAGCGAACTCCTCCCACGCGGGTCACTCGTACTCTTTAGCCAATCAGATTTGAGCCTGTTGATCGACCAATCATAACCCGCTGTGGGCGTGCCTACCTTACCTTATGTCATCAGCGCGAGTCCATAGTTCCACTTACGATTCAGCTGTTGATCATCTCATTTAAGGTAACTAGCCTAGTAAAAATGTATTGTTTTATATTGCATGCTTATTTAAAATTTGGAAGTAAAATTGGTTGTTTAGACACACTCGTTAATGTGACCAGTGTAAGCCAGCAGCTGCTTAGTTCAGAGTGTATTATTTTTTAATATTTGACGATTTTTATGTTTATTTAATAAAGAATCATTCACCTGGATATCATACCACATTAAGATATTAAGATCTGTCAGAGCAGAGCTTGTCTTGTGTCTCAAGTCTTGCGATGGCACGCATTCAGCTGATGACGATGTAATAACATGCACACATTGTAAACCATGTACATTTAATTTAAGTTTGTTTATGCTGCAGCCTGCAGATACTATTTATTTTAGAATTGTGAGGCTGATGATGTACAAGTAGCTGCTGAGACACCCATGACCCTGCTGCTCCTAATTCAACCTCTGCCACAAATTACGAGGTTATGTGAATCTAGAACTTTCATTTGGAACTGTAACTCTTTCAAAACAGTCATGCTGCAACCCATCCATTTTGACAGTTTCAACTGATTTTTTAAGTCATGCATTATTACTACATTTCTTTTAAAATGGTACCCTTTGACTTTGTATTTGTTAAGGCATAAAGCTTTGTTATGCATTGTTAAATGTTCTGATTTTATGTCAGAATTAAAACATTCAAAATAAGTTGGAACTTGAATAAAGTTTACTTAATAATCTTTGCTGCATTCCTTTTTGATCAGTCTGTCTGTCTGACCAGCATAAATCCCACAACTGTTACCAAGCAAATACAATTGCTGCTAACCAACATTATCTTGTGTATTGTAATCTCAAAGATTTTTACATCACAACTCAACATAACATTAAACATGGTTAATCTTAGTAATATAATATGAAAAAAAGTAAATGAATGTTGATTACATTAAGAAATGAATGCATAAAGTGCATAAAAGAGATAAAGATTAATGTGAATGAAGAGGTCTGTAACTGTCATCCAAATGTTGTTCCAAAGTGTTTCAATCCTGAAAAATGCAAGGAAAATGATTAGTGTGTTTTAATTAAACACTACATCCAGTTGCACAAATGGTTAGTACAAACACACCGTTATTCATACACTGAGTTCTCGTGAGGTCTATTCATCATTACATAAAGCTATGATAACAAAGGCAGGGTCAGTGCTAAGTGGGAGCTAGACTGGGCAGTGGCCACCCAGCGTTGCTAAACAAAAACATGACAATGAACAGAATTCTTTCTTCATTTTGGCCAATATACAGGACATTGTGGCTAACACAAGACAGCTGCATCTTTGGCAACACTGTTTTCATAGTAGCCGCTGTCTTACACTGGTCACGTTAACGAGTGTGTCTAAACGACCGATTTTACCTTCAATTTTTAAGCATGCAAGATAAAACAATACACCTTTACTAGGCTAGTTACCTTAAATTAGACGATCAACAGCTGAATCGTAAGTGGAACTATGGACTCGCGCTGATGACGTATCGTGAGGTAGGAACCACTGATCTATAATAGAGAACTGGATAGCTTATGACGTCATAGAAGTGAAGCCACTGCGTCGCCATATTGCTATTCCCTAGTATTCGCAAACATTCTATTGAATGAATAGGAAATAATACGACTTTAATGAAAAAATATCACCTAACAAGTCGGCGTTTTCATATCTGACGTCTCACTGTACATTCTCACAACGCCGAGGTCCTAAGCATGTAAACGGTTATTGTTTAATGTCAGGAATTCACTCTGCTTATTAAAAAGTTACGTTCATATACATTACAGTAGCGAACATCAGATGAACATGATACACATCGGACGTTCACCGTTTACAAATGACAGAATGCTCATTCTAAAAAGATTTATGCCTTGTAAACATATAATTTGCCTTGTACAGTTAATAATTGTTTATGCTGTTTTGTTACAGTGTTTTTATTCGTAACGTTATAGGCTAAATGCATGTTTCAACAATGATTTCGTTAACATAATTTTGAAGCAGGTAATGATTTAAACGTTTAATTCAGCCTACATGACATTCATTTTGAGATAAATGCTAATAATAAACGTTAATAATGTTAAATATAACATTTTGAATATAGTAATATCAAATTATTTAAATAACTAAAAAGATAAAATGAAAATGAAACTTTAAAAATGAAACTAAAACTGTCAGCAGATGGCGTTAAGACACTGATTTTATCACTGAATCATTCGCAACTCTCTGTAGGAATGTGTAATTGAATCAATGACTCCCATTCGTTTTAAAACGCACGTTCATTCATAAACGGATCACAGCTGTGTTTGAATAGAGATGCGGCTGACTTTGTTCCAAGATTTGAATTTCAATACAACATAGAGCAATATAACAGGCTTGTTTTGTATTATTTATTGTATATTCGAATCAACTTCAGATACTAATTCCAGATATATGTTCATGTTTACTATTTCCTGCATAATTCCTTATGTTAAGAAATATATTTTGTGTTGGATCAGGTAACTGTGTTGGTAAGTGCGCAGCTGACACACCCACCTGAACGATTTCAAAACATCGCTTATCCTGCTCGAAAAGACGATAAACACTGCAAATAAGATTTTAAGTAAAAATGAATTTACATACACATATCATAAAAACTAGTCCTGTGTGACTGAAACGCTTAAAATCGGGTAATTTTAGGTCAGCGGGTTAGCTGTGAGTCAATGGTGCTCTCTGCCGGCAGGGAATAGTAAGATGGCGGATCGAACACTTCCGGTGGCTTCACTGCCTAACGGCAGTTTAGAACGCAATGAGCGATCCAGTCATTATATATGCTGCGTCCGAAAACCTAGTCAGCTGACTTGCTGCCTCACTGCCTTATCAGGCAGTGACTTCGAAGGCTGCGAAGGCAACTCTAGAAACAGCTTCGGACAGACTTCAGAGGCAGCAGAACGTGACGCCGTTGCTAGGTTACCTAACGGTTAAGTTGCAGATTTTGGAAAAAAACGATCTTATACAGTTAAATATAAATGCTTTAATAATACATAAAGACCTCAATGTCATTACCCACCGAAGGTCTGTGCGTCGGAGAAGACGACTGGCAGCTACTTTTTGCTTGAAAAAAATAAAAGCACTGACGCAAGTAATATTGCAGAACAGGTCATTGTTATTAGTGGCTGTTTCGTTATTATTGGTAGTATATTGTAAATATTATTCTTATTCACTACTCATTTTAACCCTTTTAACATTTTTTTTTAAATTCTATTATTACAAACACTATTATTTATAGATCAGTGGTAGGAACGCCCACAGCGGGTTATGATTGGTCGATCGACAGGCTCAAATCTGATTGGCTAAAGAGTACGAGTGACCCGCGTGGGAGGAGTTCGCTGCCAGGAAAGTCTCAAAAACACACAGTCAAGTCTAAAAAAATACACACGCAAAAAAGGCTATTCACACACTCACAGTCCGTGATACACTCTGATTTTTAAACATTCAGAATTGCTCTACAAAGTTGTAAATCTGTGAATTGTGTTTTGCAATTTGTGAAACGTGTTTTATGAATTTATATTCTTATTTCGTGCACGTGAATTGGTTTTTGTGAATATATATATTTTTTTCGTGCACGTGAATTGGGACACGGATGTGTGCCTCGTGTCTTTTGCGTGAATTGTTAATGAGTCTAATCTGCTTCCATTTTGAAATGCCCGGATTACCTGCTACATTTGCTGAAATTTGATGTATGCATCTGAAGACACTGCATTGAATACTGTTTCCCAGAATGTAATTCGCACCATGTGACGTTTCATCTTCAAATGTGTGAGTGAACTGGAGGCGGGAATAGTAATTATAAATGTAACACCTCTATATATACATATATATGTAAACAACAAACTGTTGTTGTGCATCTAAAAACAATATAGTTAGTAGGACATAAATTGTACTTCAATCTCTATGACATGTTTCTGATCAAGTGAAAATGTACAATAACTCTGCCCACCAATGCCTGGTTGCTATAAACAGCACTGCAAAAGACACGTGTTTTTTTGCACTGTCAGTGGCGCAGGGAAAAGACGTGAGTCATGTGCTTTCGACGTGATCAACCCGCCTTCGAATCCCCCCATCAAATACCAGATTAGAAAGGCATTTATTTTCAATAAAAAATAAAGTAAATATTCGAAAAGTGGAAATAAAATGCCTCATTAATAATAGTGTTATTATGCTTGGCTGTAGTTTAAGGGAGGTTTTTGTCCCAATAAAGTGACATTCATCTAATAAAATTTACATACAGGTGCATCTCAATAAATTAGAATGTCATGGAACAGTTTATTTCAGTAATTCAACTCAAATTGTGAAACTCGTGTATTAAATAAATTCAGTGCACACAGACTGAAGTAGTTTAAGTAGTTTCTCAAATTAGAATATGGTGACATGCCAATCAGCTAATCAACTCAACACTCCTGCAAAGGTTTCCTGAGCCTTCAAAATGGTCTCTCAGTTTGGTTCACTAGGCTACACAATCATGGGGAAGACTGCTGATCTGACAGTTGTCCTGAAGACAATCATTAACACCTTTCACAAGGAGGGTAAGCCACAAACATTCATTGCCAAAGAAGCTGGCTGTTCACAGAGTGCTGTATCCAAGCATGTTAACAGAAAGTTGAGTGGAAGGAAAAAGTGTGGAAGAAAAGTCCAAAGGTCCAAAGTCCTCTTTTCAGATGAGAGCAAGTTTTGTATTTCATTTGAAAACCAAGGTCCTAGAGTCTGGAGGAAGGGTGGAGAAGCTCATAGCCCAAGTTGCATGAAGTCCAGTGTTAAGTTTCCACAGTCTGTGATGATTTGGGGTGCAGTGTCATCTGCTGGTGTTGGTCCACTGTGTTTTTTGAAAACCAAAGTCACTGCACCCGTTTACCAAGAAATTTTAGAGCACTTCATGCTTCCTTCTGCTGACCAGCTTTTTAAAGATGCTGATTTCATTTTCCAGCAGGATTTGGCACCTGCCTACACTGCCAAAAGCACCAAAAGTTGGTTAAATGACTATGGTGTTGGTGTGCTTGACTGGCCAGTAAACTCACCAGACCTGAACCCCATAGAGAATCTATGGAGTATTGTCAAAAGGAAAATGAGAAACAAGAGACCAAAAAATGCAGATGAGCTGAAGGCCACTGTCAAAGAAACCTGGGCTTCCATACCACCTCAGCAGTGCCACAGACTGATCACCTCCATGCCACGCCGAATTAAGGCAGTAATTAAAGCAAAAGGAGCCCCTACCAAGTATTAAGTACTTATACAGTAAATTCTAATTTGTTGAGATAGTGAATTGGTGGGTTTTTGTTAAATGTGAGCCAAAATCATCACAATTAAAAGAACCAAAGACTTAAACTACTTCAGTCTGTGTGCATTGAATTTATTTAATACACGAGTTTCACAATTTGAGTTGAATTACTGAAATAAACTTTTCCACGACATTCTAATTTATTGAGATGCACCTGTATATGATAATTTACACTCAATATGTTATTGCATACTGTTTTATAATGTGCTACAGTACTGGAGTAACATTATAAATATCTGCCACCTAACAACTATTTACATGCCTGCTGCTAAAGAAAGTGCTGCTATTTTAGTGTAAACAGAATTTATCATTATTTGCACTGAGCGTAACTACAATATATTCCCCTTTTTCCACTTAGTGTAACTGCCAAAAATATAATTGTTCAGTTAAAGACAGCTCAGTGTTGATTTAGTTCTGTCCAATATGTAAAGTTCATCAATTATGAAATGAGTTGTTTGCATTGTTATCTGCATGCACACACACTCCAGGTGCCACCGTGTATAAAGTAAATCCTGGAGCCCACCTCACCTCATCTGTAGCACCACAGCAACACGATAGGCACCCACATTTAACCACCCGTTATATAGAGATGTAAAGCCAGGCCCGGTTCCAGAACCAAATCACTGAGGGTGCTTCTGAAAATTGTGAGGGTGCTCACAAAAAATATGCATGGAACTGTATGAAAACGGTACCACCAAATAGGACTGAGTAATATAAATCGTCTACACTAGTATCGTAATTGTAGTTTAACAAATGCCATCTAACATCAAGAATACACTGTGAAGGTTATTACTGCATGCTCATCTAGGAGCAGTTCACATGTCGCGTTCTTTCCAAAGCGCTAAGTTACGCTCCCATGGCGTCTGTCGTTACTAGGCAACCATGGCCTACGCTCTCCATGAAGACAAGTTAGTTTCAGCAAATGATAAATGGCTTTCTAGCACTGCCCTGCTACAAAATGTATTTTAAAAATGTCTATCCCTGTACAGCTATGATCAGCTGTTTCACCGTCTTGGCTGAGTTTTCAATGTTGTTTCTATAAAGGATGAAGCTGATTGGTTGGTTCGTGTCACATGACCCGAGGTGCGCTTTTAACAATTCAGCTTGTGTATTTACAGTATTTTTTACAGAATTTGCAGCGTTAAAACTAGTACACGTTTAACATGATAGCAAGCAAGATATGGAATAAAAAAATGTCCCATTCCATGTATTAATTTTTGTCTAGTCTGCGTGTTCATTAATTTAAAAATTAATACGCTATTAATAATTTTATCTGAGGGTGCTTTTGCTTTTGTTTGGGGGTGCTTAGCACCCTCAAGCACCCCCGTAGAACCGGGCCTGTGTAAAGCACTGGGTGGGGGAAGATCCTGTTGCTCACTCGATCTTCCTTAGTTAAGTGTTAAATATTTCTTCCACAAGGCGGCGACATATTCCCCTCCGCCACATAATTGTCCCTTGAATGTGTCTGTGTTTGAACGTCTGTGAAAGAATATGAAATAAATCGTATATGAATGTATCCCAGCATCAAAGGGCCTCCCTGACTCTAACAGAAAAGGCACTTTAGATTACTGAGATTAACTACAGTTACTTATAGACACACTTGACCCCTGATCAGCTCCAGTAAAACATGCAATATTGATCTGTGTTTTAAAAGCTGAGCTGATTGTGTGCACTTGCTTTCAGATACAGTGAGTTCCTGCTGTTATATAACACAGAACACATACCCTGTGACGAAATAAAACACCTTTAGGTTAGGCTTAGAGTCAAAATCTGCTACTGGATGTGTCTTTGATCATTGTCATGGAAACTGAATAACTAGACTAAATTTGTTTTGCACTGTGTATCTGTGTCTGATAATTGTGATTGAGGAATGAATGTTTAAAACCAAATTGCTGCTGTGCATGTCTCTGGCTGCGTTCGGAACCGCATACTTCCCTACTATATAGTAGGCAAAAAGCAGTAGGAGAGCGAATAAGTATGTTTGAATATTCAGTATTCATAAGAGAGTAGGCGAGAATTAGTAGGCGAGTGCACTAATTCTCGCGAGATTCGGATGTACGTATACTTAATTTGCGTTCTAATATGCCTACTTACCTACTGTACAGTAGGCAAAAAGAGTACGTGAAGAAAGAAGTACGTTCGAAACCTAAAAGAGTAGGCGAGAAATCCCCGGATGTCCTACTGCTTCAGCCCAGATTCTGGAGTGTTCATCGATGGATACCTTGCAATCCCAGGAGTCCATGGGAGAGCAATACGTCATCATCGAACGTGATTGAGAACCGCGACAAGGGTGTTTACAAATGTGAGTATTACAAACCAAAACACGGTTCCTTGTGTTAAAATCGTATTTGCTGACTTACAAACTGTATATTTAGGTGCAAAGACCAGACAGTAACGTTATAGTATATTGTAATGTTGCTGTAAAAACACGTTTAATTGTGTATAGCAAACAGTAGAGCTCCAGTAAGCACACGTACGTCAACAAAGTGGATTTACATAAGCCATATACATCTTTACTGTCAATTGTTAAATAAATATTTAGTAATCAAAGTTTTGTAAGAGAATTGCAGATGAGCACATCACAGCATGAAACAGACATCTGAGTGAGTGATATAAGTTATGTGTGTTTATTATGCAGAATTCACTGCTGTCAACATTGCTTTAATTGAATGTAAATAGTGTAAATAAACACATGTACATAACTAAACAGGAGTTCATCTGTTTCATTTGTCCATTACTGTTGATAAATTGAGGAGCATTTGTGTTGGATAAAAAGCCAGTTAACAAATCAGCAACTACCTCAACATGTAAATGCAGTATTGAATTACAGAGGTAACTGAATCATGTCTGGATGTTACAGGGACTGATGAGACACACATGTGTTTATCCAGTGAAGAGTGAGTGATGAAGGAGTGCTGCCATCAAAGGCTTTCAGTGAGTATACATTACATAAATTAATAGAACATAATAGAAATCTTAAGTTGTATGTTATTTTATTTATTGTAACATCAAACAGAGTTATTACAGCACTTTTGATTTGTGATTTCTGTGCATTTGCTGCAGAGATTTTGTGGTGGAGCAGGTAACGGCAGCATTTGTGGGAAGAAAGGAAGACCTGAAACAAAAACATAAGGTAAGTTCATTTTGTTACTTTAATACAGAAAAAAAAAAAAAGTAAATTATTGTAAAAAAAAAAAAAAAAAAAAAAAAAAAATTAATGTTTTTGTATTATATTTGTGCTTCTTTGTATGATCTGAAATGTCTGCAGACTGGTGTGAGCAGTGAGAAAGGAAAAATCCACAGCAGTATCCTGGAAATGGTCCGGTGCCATGGATGAGACCGTCCATCACTCCACCTGCCCTTACTGCCTCATCTGGGCCAGATTTTTCTGTGGCCTCTTCATGTAAGTGTAAACATGAAATGAAATTTGTCAAGAAATGGAATGCTGACAACATGGATTGTAAAATGTTTTACTCTGTTTAAATGTTTCACAGGTAGTCGAGCAGACATAGTGATAGCCAGATTGTCCCGCACATGTTCTCCCAGTCTCGCCTCAAGGTTGTGGGGTTTAGTGGTGTGTCTTCATGGTCTTTCTCATCCTCTGGCTCAACAACATCCATATTGAGAAGAGTGAGATTGTGAAGCACAGCACAGCAGAAGAATTGGCACAGCTGCATTGAGATGGCAATAGGATGTGGGGTTCACCAACTGTAAATACATGATTGTTAGATCAATAAGTTTGAATAAAGCTGTTTCATCTGTTGTTGACTTATGTATTTATTATGATGCTTTTATTCCTTCTTTGACTCATTTATTCATGTTTTCTATTGTTGTCAATACATAAAATATACATATATATTTTGTTAACTAATGCATTAATTCATTGCTGAACTGAAAACTGATGTATTCAAATCAGCTGCATTTGTGGAGTGCATATTCATGCATAGCTGTGTCAAAAAAAAGGTTATATAATTAATTATTAGTTAGCATGTATCTTTATTATTGTGTGTAAATGTTGGGGTGGGCTAGCAATGCAGTTCATTATGGTTTTTATCTTAATTTTTAAGTAGTAATACATTTTTCAAATGCGAGATGTTCCAGCAGCTGCCTGATGTCTCCTGTGTGCAGACAATGCAAACGTGGAGGTGTGTTTTAACCGTACTTGGTAGGTCGGGTTGTTGAGTTACTGATGCTATGAGGTGTTAGTCCCTCTGTCACTCTTTTCATTATTATTATTATTATTGCTTATAATTACATATAAGATTTGAAAATATGGTTGTACCTAACAATGGACAACTGTAATAACAAAAAGAAAAAAAAAAAAAGAAAACAAACATCATGCATTCATCATGGTATGAGATTATATACACAGAAAACAACAACAACAACAACATAATATCAATGTTAAATATCTAAATAATTCACCACGGTGCTTTTTAGAAGCCTAGTGGATGAAACGACAGTTAAATTCAACAAGAAAAAAAGAAAAGAAAACAACGGAGATTTAAACCACTTAAGCCAATTTTACACATAAAATGAAGAAATTAACTACATATTAAAGAGAACGTTTCATCTTATACGTTTTCTTATAAAATAAAAAAAATGGTTATACTACAATCACAATAAAATGTAAAATTGTTTCTTTAACAAGACCACAAAATTAGCAAATTATCAACATCAAAATATTTACGGATAGATCAAACCTGCCGTTTTTAAATTGTTGCGCTTGTTATGAGCTCGTAGATCACATGATAACGTAAACATGGCGGATGACGTCCGAATTACATTCATACTCAACGAGATTTGGCTGTAAAGTACGTACTCTTTTAGCGCTCGATAAGTAAGTACTTATTGAAATTAAGTACCTACTCATTGAGTATGCGGTTTCGAACGCAGCCTCTGTCTTACCTTTGCTCTTAACCAACTTTGATTTGATTTTGACTTGTTTTACTTAACTTTTTGACTCTTTTGCATATCTAACATTTGTTTCAGTGACCTTGACTACAGTCTGCCTGCAAAAAGCATAATTTGTCCCTGAACAACAATCTGGAGTATAGAAAAGACCATGATCCCTGCATTTCTTAAAGCTGCCACATGAGGTCAGTGTTACAAAGTCATTACAGTGCTATAAAATTATTATTTGAATTCTTGTCACACCCCTGGACTTTTTGTATTGGTTTTTCCCTCTTGTGCCCATATATGGCTTTCCTGATCCTGTGCTCAATGTGTCATTATTAGTTAACATTGTATTACCTGTGTCTTAATTAAGTTCATCGTAATCACCTGTCCTTATAAGTTGCATTCAGTTCAGTGTTTGTTGTCCGGTCTTGTCAATGTGTACGTGAGTGTTACTTTCCTGTTGTGGATATGCCTGTGTAGATTTACGTGTGGAATATATTAAAGACTCTCTTTGACTTTTATCTTCATGCTGCGTTAATTCCTCACACATTACGTGACAGTAGTGATGGTGAAATGAAGCTTTCCGAAGAACCAAAGCTTTCCCTTCAAATGTATTGTAAAAAGGTTCATTACTCGAAGCTTTCCATCACTGTGCACACTAATGACATCTTGTGGTCAAAAGGTGAAGGTGTTGCATGTTTCAGAGGACCCGTTATTATTATTATTATTATTAGGCATTATTATATTTTGTATTGTTTCATGTAATAAAACACTTTGTGCTCTGAAAACAGTTTTTCTGTGTGTATGTAGTACACAATAGCCTATTAATGAATTTATGAAAGAATGAATAAATGGGACAAACTAACTTGTACAGTTTTTTTTTAATTATTATTATTATAAATCTGCCTTGATCAACACATGCAGCCTTATTCACACAAACAAAAAAACCTTAGTCCTATACCTATGAGTTCATAGGTAAGGCTCATGTATACATAATAAAAAGAAAAGAACATTATTGTAGAATTGTGAAGTGCTTGTGAACTGGGTAGTGAAAGTGCTTGTGAACTGGGGAATTGACATTTTATTTTGTGAGTAATAGAAGAAATTACAAATTTTTATTAAGGAACAGGATTTGTTCAACACTGGAAGGGCTAAATCTGTTTCTTTTTTTATTTACTACTTCCCCTGCCTTTGAAAAAAATTAGGCACTCAACCTACAGAAGTGTATTCACATGTATTAATATTAGTATTAACATATTGTAATTATTTTCATAAACAGGCATAAAATACACATGTAAATATTTATGCATATTATAATTCATTCTTATAGATATTTGTTAATTTAAAATACCATTCTTAATAATAATAATTATTGTTATTCATATTGTTATTATCTTACTTTATTTGTTGATACAACTTGAAAATGCTGCCAGATTTCCGAACGGCCTCTTTTCTTAGCTGGTTTAATGCTGAAGATTCAAATAAACTCAGTCTCAGTTCAATACCGATTACAGAGGTGCATGACACTCGAAACCTGCGCAAGGGGTTCGCGCTATTTTTGAATCAGATTACAAAGCAGTCACGTGGTTGTAGAGGAAAATGAAGCTTCGGACGTCACTGATCACGTGTTTATGGCAAAACGAATCAAGCTCCGGTACACTGCTTCACTGCCAGATGTTTCGTTTTTTTGATACCAGCTTCGAAGCCTCGGTGCAGAACGTCACATCACTACGTGACAGCTTTTCAATGTAATTTATAATAATGTTGACCAGCAGGGTTACTACAACACACTACAACTTTTTTTTTTTTTTTTTTAAAAAAAGACTATGTGGTCAGTGTTTGCTTTAAGCCTAGATTTCTT
>NW_026127940.1:0-14851 GCF_022985175.1 Labeo rohita | reverse complement strand
GCATTATGGGTCCCAGATTTGCATGGTGGTGGAGGACCCCATTTTGTGTGATAGCAGCGCAGAGGGTGATGTTACCCCCTCGCTGCCCTGGCACATTGGTGATTGCCCTGTGTCCAATTACATTTCTCCCTCGTCTTTGTGTTTTTGCAAGGTTAAATCCAGCCTCATCCACATATATAAATTCATGCTAAATTTGTTCTGCATCCATTTGCAAGACACTCTGAAACACAGTAAAAGACAATAGGATGCTATTCAATATCTATTGCACATTTTTTTTTGTGCCAGAACATTATGAGCAGTGCACAATACCACACCATAGCAGTAAAATGAACAATACATACCTCCACATACTCAGTGCGCAGATGTTTCACTCTCTCTGAATTTCTGTCAAATGGTACCCAATACAGTTGCTTCATGTGTACTTGATTTTTCTTGAGAATCCGAGCTAATGTTGACAGAGAGACTCGTTGGATGTTATTGAAACATCTCGATGAAATGTCCGAATTACTGATGCAACAGTATTTCTGCTGAGATTTGGTTGAACTCTTTGTCCAGCTTCTATCAGTGTCAGTCCATGGTTGATAACATGGTCAATAAGTGTTGCACGGATTTCTTGAGTCAAATTTGGTCCTCGTCTTCTTTGTTCAGGTTCTATCAATTCTTCAAGTCCTTCTCTACCTCTTCCTCTACCTAGGCCTCTTCCTCTACCTCCTCTTCCTCTACCTCCTTCTCCTCTTCCTCTACCTAGGCCTCTTCCTCTATCTCCTTCTTCTCCTCTTCCTCTACCTCCTTCTTCTCCTCTTTGAGCTCCCCCTCTCATTCTCACTCTTCTTCTAGCTCCTTCCATTTTTGATGAATACAGGTGAACTCACCTGCTGCCTTTTATAGCACACCTGAGTGCTGCGTTTTCAAATTAGCACATGTGTGCTTCCACACCTTGTGGATGTGATTATCCAATTCGTTCATTAGTGTGGTCATTGGCAATCCGGGGCTTTGTAATGACAAGAGTTTTACAAATCACTGTGTGTAATGTTTTGCAAAAGAGTGAAGCAGACATTGTGTGTAATGTTGTGCAAATCCGTGGCGGTGTTTTGCTCCTTGGAGTAGAATTTTGCAAATTGTGTAAACAATCGTAAAAAACTGTAATATCTTACTGATACAGATGTGTTAAGATGTTAAGTATGCGTAAAATATTTGTAAAGTTCAATATTACTGTTAAAACAGTTTAAAAAGCACGTTTTTGTGTAACACTGTCCTGAGACAAATGAAAATAATGTTTGAAAGCCTCTTCTTTTAAGGTATTTGTAATGCAGACTAAAAAAGTTTAGATTGATTAAAACAATCGAGGTTATGCATTTCTCTTGAATATGTATACAGTAACCAGTGAGTTCATGAAACATTATTGTATAAATACATAACCTTCTAAATTCATCATGATTCTACCATATTAATCAATAATACAAAAAAAAAGACTTACTTTATATACCATATCTGACTTTCTAATCAAAACACAACAAAATTTGCCTTTTTTAAAGTGTCGACAACTGGTTCCCCTTCAGGAACTCGAGCTGCGTCCAGCGAACGCTTTGGGAACGCCCTTGGTGGACGACGCTCTGCAAGAATGTGTAATCGAACCAATGAGAAGGCGGGACGTCACAGGCGGGTGACGTCATCAACCAGGAAGCATAAAAGCATGTGCGAAGCCGGCCGGCGTCAGCATCTGTCTTTCAGCGGAGCGCTCTGTGTTTGTCTGATATCCTCCGTTTTTTCGTGCAAGTTAGCACAACTTTCTTTTTGAGGATATGTCTAAAAGAACTGAGAAGTCTAAGAGTGGCAATAAGAGCGGGCCGCGTTTCACGCTGTGTGTTCCCCCTTGTAAGAGATATATTACGAGTGGGGATACACACAGCATGTGCGTGGTCTGCTTGGGAGCGGAGCATGCTATGTCAGCCCTCGAGAGGACTGACTGCCCGCATTGTGAAGCACTTCCTTTGCGGGTGCTCCGCTCCCGGAAGGCTCTCTTTGAGGAGGGCACTGCATTCCTGGGGTTCGCAGCTGGACCTGCTGGAGGGAATGGAGACGGGTGACCCCCTATCTCCTTCCTTACCCGGCAGGTCCGATGCCCGTTCTGAGGGTTCGGAAGCCCGCACTGCGGCTACTTCCTCCCAAGGAGCGGGCTCTTCTCTCCTTCTGTCTTCCTCCGAGGAGGTTGACCTGGAGAGTGCGATTGAGGAGCCACTCCCTCAATCGCTGCAGTACGAGGAGCTTTTGGAGGTGGTTACTCGTGCGGTCGACAAGTTAAAGATCGACTGGCCCGCCGAGGTAAAAGCTACTCCGCAGAGAAGCAAGTTAGATGAGCGTTTTCTGCGGAGTAAGCCTCCACCTCCAATGAGGAGCCTTCCGTTCTTCCCCGATCTCCACTCAGAGATCTCGAGATTGTGGGAAAGACTGTTTTCGGCTCGCTTATTCGTCCCCGCCTCAGATTACTATGGAAATGTGGTGGGGCTCGATGAGCGAGCCTATAAACGATGCCCCGTGTGGAGCAGACACTTGCGAGTTATCTGTCTCCCAGCGGGGCATCGTCATTGAAGGCTCCCACCTTACCCTCTAAGCCGCTAAGAACAACTTCAGCGCTTGTGGGTAAGGGGTACTCGGCAGCAGGTCAAGCTGGAGCATGCTTGCATACAATGTCAGTGCTCCAAGCATATCAGGCTGACCTGCTGAAAGGGCTGGCTGAGGGTGAGAAGGTAGATCTGGAGGAACTTCAAAGGACCGCAGATTTAGCTCTCCGTGCCACCAAAGAGACCGCCCGGGCAGTAGGGCGGTCTATGGCAGCCATGGTGGCTGCAGAGAGACATCTGTGGTTGACCCTGTCCGATATGAAAGGAGAAGGACAGGGTCTTCCTTCTGGACGCCCCGCTTCAGCCTTCTGGCCTGTTTGGCGACGCAGTAGATTCTGTCGTCAGCAGGTACCAGGAGGCTCGCAAACAGGCGGCGGCGTTCCAGAGGTTCCTCCCTCGCCGCTCTCTAGCCCCGACGGCTGCTGGGCGTGAGCAGCCATCCCCGAGTACCAGCTCCTCGTACCGCCAAGTTCAGAAGTTGAGTGTCGCGACTCGCGCTCCCCCGTCCAGGGACCGAGACCCGCGGCACTCTAGGCCGGGGTCCTCCAAGGCGAGGCCCGACCTGAGGGTCGTGCTTCAGTCTAGGAGGGCCCAGGCCCCAAAGCGGTCCTGACGCCAGACCAGGGCCGCCGAGGGCAGCCCCTACCGGGGAGGAACAGGTCACACCGCATTACACGGTGTCCGTTTCTCCTCAGTGCCCTCGGGAGGTCGATTTGCTGTTCCTGCCAAGGCTACAGGACACAACGGCCTCCGACGAGCTTCTGCCCCGGATATTTCCGCCCGGGAACGTAGCGGAACCAGGGTGCTCGTCACCCCCTCGGGGGTCTCTAGAACAGTTAGCTCGGCAGTCTCCTGCCGGTCCGCCGTTACAGGTCTCCGAGCTAGTAGTTCAGCTAAATCCAGAGGCCAGCCTCGAGCGGCTGGTTCCCTTAGTAGACTATTTAGCAGCGTGGAAGCTACTGCCAAATGTGTCTGCATGGGTCCTGCGCACTGTAGAGAAAGGTTATGCTATTCAGTTCGGCGCCCCGCCGCCGCCTTTCGACGGGGTTTTTCCCACTCTGGTGGGCCCCAGGCAGGCTCTGGTCATGGAGCAAGAAGTAGAGACCCTTCTGAGGAAGGAGGCCATCGAGGTGGTCCCTCCTCACGTAAGAGAGTCCGGGTTCTACAGTCGGTACTTCATTGTTCCAAAGAAGGATGGAGGGCTGCGGCCGATCATCGATCTCCGTCGCCTCAATCATTCAGTCATGAAACTGAAATTCAAGATGCTTACAGTCAAGCAAGTAGTGTCACAAATCAGGTCCGAGGACTGGTTTGTGACGATAGACCTGAAAGACGCGTACTTTCACGTTTCCATCCTTCCTCAACACAGGAAGTTCCTGAGGTTTGCTTTCAGGGGCGAAGCTTACCAGTATCGGGTTCTTCCCTTCGGCTTAGCACTCTCACCCCGCACGTTTACGAAATGTGTAGATGCCGCCCTGGTCCCTCTTCGGCTTCAGGGCATTCGCATTTTAAACTACATCGACGACTGGCTGATCCTAGCAGCGTCCGAGAGTTTAGCGGCTCGACATCGAGATGTCGTTCTCGCCCACATGAAAACGTTGGGGTTAAGACTAAACGTCAAGAAAAGTGTACTTTCTCCATTACAGAGGACCACTTATCTGGGCGTGGTGTGGGACTCGACCACGATGCAGGCACGTTTGTCCCCTGCTCGTATTGTGTCGATCCTCACCGCAGTCAAGAGAGTCAAGCAGGGCCTGTCACTCACTGTCAAACAGTTTCAACAACTGTTGGGTCTGATGGCAGCAGCGTCCAACGTGATACCTTTTGGCCTGCTGTACATGAGACCCCTACAGTGGTGGCTCAAGTCAAAAGGGTTCTCCCCGAGGGGAAACCCGCTCCGTATGATCAAGGTCACGCGCAGAGGGCTACGTGCCTTAGACATGTGGAAGAAGCCGTGGTTCCTAAATCAGGGCCCGACTTGGGAGTTCCTTGCCGCCGTGTAACGCTAGCGACAGATGCATCCCTCACTGGGTGGGGGGCGGTCATGAGTGGTCGCCCCGCCCAAGGTCTGTGGACGGGTCGTCATCTCGGTTGGCACATCAATTGCCTAGAGATGCTGGCCGTATTTCGAGCGCTGAAATATTTTCTTCCAGACCTCAGAAATCGCCATGTGCTGGTTCGCACCGACAGCACAGCGGTGGTTTATTACATCAACCACCAAGGAGGTCTGCGGTCGCGCCCCTTATACAAGCTGGCGCACCAGATCCTTGTGTGGTCCCAGGACAAACTCCTCTCCCTTCGAGCAGTGCATATTCCTGGGCATTTGAATGTGGGAGCAGACATCCTGTCGAGACAGGGGCCGAGGCCCGGGGAATGGATGCTTCACCCAGAAGTAGAGAATCAGATATGGGAGATCTTTGGGCGAGCCCAATTAGATCTCTTTGCCACGAGGGAGAATGCACAATGTCCCCTCTGGTTCTCTCTAGTTCATCCAGCTCCCCTGGGGCTGGATGCTATGGTACAGACGTGGCCGAGGCTTCGTCTGTACGCCTTTCCCCCGATTGCTCTGCTCCCAGGAGTTCTGGAGAGAGTACGCCGGGACGGGGTCAGCCTACTGTTAGTAGCCCCGTACTGGCCGGGCCGAGTATGGTTCTCGGACCTGATATCTCTCCTCGACGGCTCTCCATGGGAGATTCCCGTCAGGAGGGATCTCCTCTCTCAGGCCCCCCGTCCGGAGTTGTGGAAGCTGTGGGTGTGGCCCCTGAGGGGGCACAACTCATAGATTCTGGTCTTTCAACTGAGGTTGTGGAGACCATCCTCCAGTCCAGAGCTCCCTCTACGAGGAAACTATATGCCCTTAAGTGGAAGCTTTTCACTTCATGGTATGAAGAGCGCCAGCAAGACCCAGCTAACTGCCCGGTTGGTACAGTACTGGAGTTTTTGCAGGCTCGTTTCTCCACAGGGTTAGCCCACTCCACCCTGAAGGTTTACGTGGCGGCAATCTCGGCCTACCACGCCCTTCTCGATGGTGTTTCTGTGGGTAAGAACCCCCTGGTTATACGTTTCCTCCGTGGTGTACTGAGGCTGAGGCCTCCGACACGACCCCGCGTCCCTTCCTGGGATCTGACTGTGGTGCTTGAGGCTCTTTGCAAACCTCCTTTGAGCCTTTGGAAGAAATCCCGATTCGGTTTCTTACCATTAAGACGGTGCTTCTACTAGCCCTTACTTCCCTCAAGCAGGTTGGGGACCTGCAGGCCCTTTCGGTGGCCCCTTCTCATTTAGAGTTTTCTCCAGGCAATATTAAAGCCTTTCTTTACCCTAGACCAGGGTATGTTCCTAAGGTCCCCACCCACCCACCACAGCCGGTTGTGCTCCAGGCCTTTTGTCCTCCTCCCTTTCGGGAGCCTGACCAGCAGAAGCTTAATTGTATGTGCCCGGTACGTGCCCTAGATGCATATGTCCACAGAGCTGCCCTGTGGCGAAAATCAGAACAGTTGTTCGTCTGCTATGGCCCCCCTAAGAAGGGGTCTCCTGCCTCTAAAGAGACTTTAAGTAGATGGATTGTAGATGCTATATCTACGGCTTACGAGTCCTCTGACCTCCCCTCACCTTTGGGGGTCAAGGCTCATTCTACGCGCGCTTTGGGCGCCTCTAAGGCCTTTTCTGCAGGTGTCCCAATACAGGACATCTGTAATGCTGCGGGATGGTCCACGCCCCTCACCTTTGTAAGGTTTTACAGCCTTGATATCCGAGCCACTCCTGGCTCTTCTGTCCTCCTGCCCTAGGTCTTTCACTAGGCAGGGATTTGGAAGTCTGGTGGCGTGGGCATCTCGTTCCCAAAGCGTTCGCTGGACGCAGCTCGAGTTCCTGAAGGGGAACGTCCCGGTTACGTATGTAACCTTGGTTCCCCAAGGGAATGAGACGCTGCGTCTCAGTCCATCCTTCCGGCATCCCTGCCGAGCGCTCGCTTCATTCACGAAGCTGACGCCGGCCGGCTTCGCACGTGCTTTTATGCTTCCTGGTTGATGACGTCACCCGCCTGTGACGTCCCGCCTTCTCATTGGTTCGATTACACATTCTTTCAGAGCGTCGTCCGCCAAGGGCGTTCCCAAAGCGTTCGCTGGATGCAGCGTCTCGTTCCCTCGGGGAACCAAGGTTACATACGTAACCGGGACGTTTGTTGGGAAAAACAGTGTTATGTTTCTAAGTTAGAGTGCTTATAGTTTGTAGTAAAATCATCTGTAGCAAATGTAGCAAAACATTTTTAACCCGAAACATTTTTTCTTTCAAACTCTCTTACACACACACACACACAGACACACACAGCTTTTTCAAACACCCACAAACTTCCAACAACATCCTTAAGTTTGTTTTATCGTTCAGCTGTAGCTGAGACCCTAATGAAATTATTTTATGCATTATTACAAGTATAGATGCTGAAAGAGTTCATTGACCTGTTTAATGTGAATAATATCACCTAAGACTGGTTTGACAAACAACGTTCTAACAACAAGTACAACCGTTGCAGAAAATTTATTATAACACCACAGTAGGATAAAGCTATGGATGAGCGATTGACCAACTTATCAAATGCTAAACATATTTTTAAAAATATTTTTTAAGTTCCTGCTTACATAGTTTAAGATGAAACTTAAAAATTATAGGCATGAGCTAACAATCTGTAAAAATACTGGCCACACTCAACATACAGAGGGAGAGACTGAATATTCGGACAGCTAGAGCAGGACCATATTGACTTTTTCTTAAGATAAAGACAATTATTTGGTTTATTTGGTATTTCGCTTCACAACGGTTGCTCCATTACAGCACACACATCAAGTCTTTTTTAGCATACGTATCTCGTATTATTCTGCAGTATAACTGTTTAGTCTAAATATGTTTTAACAGTTCTTTGTGTTTTTGTATTTACAAAGTTGTTAAACACGTGTAACTAATACCTCACTCAAACGCTGTGGACTTTCAGGTCAGGGAACTACATTACCCAGCATACACCTCGGTCTTCAAACATGGCCGCTGGGGATACACATCCTAAAACACTCATACATGGCAGCACCCAAAATCATTGGACTTCTGATTATACGCACAAGAAGATACCCTATATAAAAAAGACTCACATTTCCACAATTTTTCTGAAGTATACGCTCCTTCCGTGTTGTGATGTGACAAACCCCATTTTTTTTTTTGTGATCTGTGTTGGTGATGCAGAGTCTGATTCATTTCTGCGAAACGATTCATTTGGACAGTTCGGCTCAACGAACCGGTTCAAAGAACCGATTCATCTGCTTTCTTTTCATCGGTCGTTTCTTTTCTAACAACTCAGGGTCATTTTATATCAGTGAAACATTTAAATAAAGTTAACTGTGTGAACACGTATTGGTGATTATTGTCTGTTGTTCATTTAAGTTAACAATGTTCGTGATCCTTCATTGTTTGTTTAGCTTATTTGTTTTTAGTCGGTTACAAACGTGTCAGGCATGAAATTTATAACAACAGGTTTCGGGTGGTTGGGATGCGTGTAAGCGGTGAAAACTTAAATGTTACAGTAAAGGTAACAGATGAGAGCGTTATTCAAACAGTCCACCGTGTCATCTTTTAATAAAATATTCCGTTGAATCTCACCAAGACAAATTATGTATTCATTGCATAATGCATTATAAAAACCTTATAATATGTTATATCATCTCATGAATAATCATAACAACAATTATAATACATTAAAATACTTGAGTATTTGAGGTTATAACTTTTAAGATTATGATTTTTTATAACACACAATGGACAACATATCAAATCTACTTAATTTATAATGGACTATATCATATTACATTTATTTTTTACATTATATATTATGTTTTATTTTGATGGTCCCCTAGTCTATTGACAATAAGCAATTGTCCAACTACATGTGAACTAACACTCCTTAGAGTATTATAAATACGGGCTTCATAGAAAGTGTTGCCGCAGTTTGCTTTTAACCCTTTCATTGCTGTAACCCTTCAATCCAAACTGCCACAGGATTACTGTCAATGCATGTGCCCGCTGGGCACCATTTTCCTGATGCTACCGGCATGGCGATTGCGCTGGCGGCGAGGGCCCGTCATCGCTGCTTGCAGCTATATTTATTATTATTTTTTTTTGTTTTCTTCTTCTTATTATTTTTTTTTTGGGGGTTTTGGGGCCCTTAACATGCTCAAAAACTCTTGAAAATTGGCACACACCTTGGAATCTGCGGCCATTAGGGCCGGGCAGAGACTGGTACATGGGCGTGGCAAGGGGACTCTACAGCACCCCCTAGAATTTGGAGGGTCATATAGCACACATACTTGCACATACACATATGAAACTCGGTACACATATAGAACTCATCAAGTTGAACAATCAGTACACATATAGAACTCAACAGTTGAACACTCTATGTCATTAGCTAATCCCAACAGGAAGTTGGTTATTCTGGGTTTTGTCAAAAACGCATGCTCTGGAATTTGATATACTAGTCCTAGGTTTTTTACCCAATTGCCACCAAACTCGGTCAACCTGATCTCAAGACATTGGGGATGAAAAATTGTGAGGGGATTTTTGATATCTCGAACGGTTTGGCCGTGGCGAGGCGTTGAAATTATGGCGAGAAATGAGAAACAGGAAATGGCTAATAACTACTGCACACATTGTCTGATTCTGATGAAACTTCAGTGGTTTGTTTGTTGTATGATGCCGATCAGATAGATGTGACTATTAGGAGTCAAAGTTATAGCGCCACCAACTGGCAACAGGAAGTGTATCTCTTTTAAAAATGCTTTGATATCACATAGTTATTTTTACCCGATTTGCTTCAAACTTCATCAGAATAATGTCAAAACACGGCCAATGAGAATCTGTAAAGGGGTCGTTGATACATTAAATACTGTTGTCATGGCAACGTGTCAAACTTTAACATTTGTTTCCTGTGTTTTTGAGGCACTTAATAAGCTTAGATTTTCATGAAACTCAACACACACATCAGTATTAATGATAGTTAGACACTGGCAAAAGCTCATAAATGGGCGTGGAGGAGGCGCTCTATAGCGCCACCTTTTGTCAAAAGTGGGGGGGTTACTTTGAGCTACACACACCAAACTCGGTATGTATATTGATCTCATCAAGCCGGACAACTTTCTAATTTACATCCATTAGCTGCGACCAACAGGAAGTCTGCTATTTTGATTTGAATGTGGATTTTTGGAAAAATATAGCTGTGAATGAATGAATACTACTCCTACAAAAAACAATGAATTTACACCAAACTTTGTCAACATGATGCCAACATACTGAAGATGTTAAATTGTGAGTGGATTTGGGATATCTTGAACGGTTGATTTATGGTGATTTATTAAAATGGCAGTAAAAAAACATGAGCGTAATTTTAAAATGCAGCATCCAAACACTTCAAAATTTTTTACATACATAGAACTAGTCAGTCTGAGAAATAAATGCTTACTTCCATCGATATAAAATAGTCTACAAAAAATAGAAAATTAAAAAACTATTCAACATCTGATCTCACTCTAACTCTCTCACTCTAACTCTGTGTCGGGGGATGGGCTTAAGTCTGTGTATGTGTGTGTGTAAGTGTGACTGAGGTAGTTGAGTGGCTGTGTGTGTGTGTGAGAGAGAGAGAGAGAGAGAGAGAGTGCATTTAAAATGCATTATCCTAACTCTTCACAACTTTTTACATATGAAAAACAAGTCATTCTTAGGAAATATGTTTATCATGTTTTCAGAGACTGCAGAAACATTTAAAATATCACACTTGTAAACTAGCAGATGAAGACTGTAATACCAAGGATGAACACAAGATGACCTCATAGGATAAGGAATCTTTTTCAGCTCATTCTCAGTGTACCAGAATGACTTACAAGCACTTTGCTTTTAACCCTTTCATTGCTGTGACCCTTCAATCCAAACTGGTACAGGGTTACTGTCAATGCATGTGCCACTGGGCACCAGGGTTTCTGATGGCACCAGGGTTGCGGATGCACTGGTGGCGAGGGCCCGTCATCGCTGCTTGCAGCTATATTTATTATTATTCTTCTCCAAAATGAATCGCATTTTTGAGGGCCTAAACATGGCCGAAAACTCACGAAACTTTGCACACGCATCAGAACTGGCGAAAATTTACGTCTGATATGGGTCTCAGAAGTGGGTGTGGCAAAATGGCTCGATAGCGCCACCTATACACATTCAGCGGAGTGCGCCTCCCGCTACGTTTCAAGTACATTTACAAAAAATCGGTACACACATGTAACACACCAATACCTACAAAAAGTCTCTTGAGGCAAAATCCGAAACCCAACAGGAAGTCGGATATTTTTAATTTTTCCAGCAAATTTTGTCTCATTTTTGCCATTTCCAGGCGTCGTACTTGAAACGAACTCCTCCTAGAGATTTATTCAGATCAACACCAAATTTGGTCAGTCTAATCTAAAGCCCTTTGTGACGTTAAATTGCGAAGATCTAGAGTTTTCACTGGAGGGCGTGTCCGTGGCGGCCTGTCAAATTTCGATGATTCGCCATGAAAAAGGAAGTTGTTATAACTCAGCCATACAATGTCTGATCTGCCCCAAACTTCACATGTTTGATAAGAGTCCGGTCCTGAACACATGCCCATAGTCATATTCAGTTTTAGTCATAGCGCCACCTACTGGCAACAGGAAGTGACATGTTTTACTCTGTAATGGACTCCTCCTAGAGATTTATTCAGATCAACACCAAATTCGGTCAGTCTACTCTAAAGGCCTTTGCGATGTTAAATTGTGAAGATCTTGAGTTTTCGTTGAAGGGCGTGTCCGTGGCGGCTTGACAAAGTTCGATGTTTCGCCATGGGAATAGAAGATGTTGTAACTCAGCCATACAATGTCCGATCTGCCCCAAACTTCACATGTTTGATAAGAGTCCTGGCCTGAACACATCTAGAGGCCAATATTCAGTTATTATCATAGCGCCACCTGTTGGCAACAGGAAATGACTTATTTTACACTAACTTAAACATGCAATGTCTGATCTGCACCAAACTTTACATGTTTGGTAAGAGTACTGGCCTGAAGACACCTAAAGACCAATATTCAGATATAATCATAGCGCCACCTGTTGGCAACAAGATATGTAATGTCTTACACTAGCTCAAGCATACTGTGTTCAATCTGCACCAAACTTCATATATTGGACAAAAGTGCTGGCCTGAACACATCTACATGCCAATATTCAGTTATAGACATAGCGCCACCAGCTGGCAGCAGGAAGTTTGGCACATATAAATGACTTTGACATATTCCTCCTAAATTTACGATGTGAAAAGCATAGTGCCCACCATTCGCCACCAATCGGCGGTGAGCCTGGGTGCGAGGGCCCTTTCATCGCTGCTTGCAGCTTCAATTATTAGGGCCCGAAGCCCTAAAAGGGCGAAGGCCCTATTGATCCCCTAAGGATTATTATTATTATTAGGGCCCGAGCCCAGAAAGGGCGAGAGCCCCATTGTTTTTCTTAGGATTTTTTGTTATTATTCTTCTTATTATTTTTTGTCAAGATTTTGGGGGGTTTTGGGGCCCTTAACATGCTCAAAAACTCTTGAAAATAGGCACACACCTTGGATTCTGCGGCCATTAGAGCCGGGCAGAGACTGGTACATGGGCTTGGCAAGGGGACTCTACAGCACCCCCTGGAATTTGGAGGGTCATATAGCACACATACTTGCACGTACACATATGAAACTCGGTACACATATAGAACTCATCAAGTTGAACAACTTTCACACTCTATGTCATTAGCTAATCCCAACAGGAAGTTGGTTATTCTGGGTTTTGTCAAAAACGCATGCTCTGGAATTTGATATACTAGTCCTAGGTTTTTTACCCAATTGCCACCAAACTCGGTCAACCTGATCTCAAGACATTGGGGATGAAAAATTGTGAGGGGATTTTTGATATCTCGAACGGTTTGGCCGTGGCGAGGCATTGAAATTATGGCGAGAAATGAGAAACAGGAAATGGCTAATAACTACTGCACACATTGTCTGATTCAGATGAAACTTCAGCGGTTTGTTCGTTGTATGATGCCGATCACATAGATGTGACTATTAGGAGTCAAAGTTATAGCGCCACCAACTGGCAACAGGAAGTGTTCAGAATATTGTCAAAACACGGCCGATGAGAATCTGTAAAGGGGTCGTTGATGCATTAAATGCTGTTGCCATGGCAACGTGTCAAACTTTAACATTTGTTTCCTGTGTTTTTGGGGCACTTAATAAGCTTAGATTTTCATGAAACTCAACACACACATCAGTATTAATGATAGTTAGATACTGGCAAAGGCTCATAAATGGGCATGGAGGAGGCGCTCTATAGCTCCACCTTTTGTCAAAAGTTGGGGGGTTAGTTTTAGCTACAGACACCAAACTCGGTATGTATATTAGTCTCATGAAGCTGGACAACTTTCTAATTTACACCCATTAGCTGCGACCAACAGGAAGTCTGCTATTTTGATTTGAATGTGGATTTTTGGAAAAATCAGGCTATAAACAAATTCATACTCCTCCAAGCAGGAATAAGTAGTTCACACCAAACTTTGTCAACATGATGCCAACATACTGAAGATGTTAAATTGCGAGCAGATTTGGGATATCTTGAACGGTTGATTTATGGTGATTTTTTTAAATTAGCAGTAAAAAACATAACCGTAATTTTAAAATGCAGCATCCAAACACTTTAAAAAATTTTTATATACATAGAACTAGTCATTCTGAAAAATAAATGCTTAGTTCCATCGATATAAAATAGTCTACAAAAAATAGAAAAATAAAAAACTATTAAACATCTGATCTCACTCTTAACTCTCTCACTCTAACTCTGTGTCGGGGGATGGGATTAAGTCTGTGTATGTGTGTAAATGTGACTGGGGGTAGTTGAGTGGCTGTGTGTGTGTGTGTGTGTGAGAGAGAGAGAGAACTTTTTACATATGAAAAACAAGTCATTCTTAGGAAATACAAGTTATCATAAATGTTTTCAGATTTCCGCTGCAAAAACATTTAAAATATCACACTTGTAAACTGGCAGATGAAGACTGTAATACCAAGGATGAACACAAGATGACCTCATAGGATAAGGAATCTTTTTTCAGCTCATTCTCAGTCTGTCAGAATGATTTAAAAGAATTTTGCTTTTAACCCTTTCATTGCTGTAACACTTCAATCCAAATTGCCACAGGGTTACTGTCAATGCATGTGCCGGCTGGGCACCGTTTTTCTGATGGCACCAGGGTTTTATTTTGTAGAAAACCACAACCACAACCACAGCTACAACCACACACAAACCAGTCTGTTGAGTAGTGACAATAAATGGGTTATTCCCATGAACCAAGTGCATCTTTTAGTCTCTAATCGGACAGTTTTTGGTGGGTCAGCACCCCAAGGCAAATCATTCTATGTTGAAGAGCTATTAAAAGCCAACTGTTTTTTCATGGTTCTTAGAGCCGAAACCTGGACTTGCCAAAGAGATAGAAGATGTCACAGTATGCTAAGGATGAGCCAACTGTGTGCAACAGGAGGAAAACGGTCCTTCCCGCACATTACGATGAGTATGATCTTACTGGATTCACCCCCCCTAAGTCTGTTGCAGAACCCATTTCACCACCCACTCATTCAACCCTCCAAGGCAGCACAGTTCCAGTCGTCCTGTACCTGCCCACATGTCTAGCCACAAACCCGTTCTGTTGAAGTAAGCTTCAGACCTGTACCAGCTCAGCGCCTCAGATGACAAACAGAGCATTAGACTGGGGACAAGCTTTGAAGTCCACCACACAGCCCAACTCCAGCATCTGCCTTCTTTACCAAACAGAGCTCTTCCCACAGTTACATGCCACAAGGGGGTCAGAGATCCGACGTTTATCACTCCCATAAACAGGACCCTCCATACAGGGAATACAAACTCCTTCCAGCCATCCACAAACGGCATACTTACTCCACTTACTCCATCACCTCTGCCTGAATGAGAACTGATGTATCGAGGTCCAACTCCAGTGATTCCTGACTTCATACATCCCAACCCAAGAGAGTTCTCACGACTAAAAAATTGCTCTGTAGAATATTTTCCCAGCGAATGTGACAGAAAGGTTCAAATTTCAGATACTGATAGATCATCTGAAGTTAGAAGAGGCTTTACTAATCGCTGACTCATACTGCC
>NW_026127939.1:0-14857 GCF_022985175.1 Labeo rohita | reverse complement strand
TCACACACAGTAACACTGAACTGTGTTACAAACTCACACTTTCTGTTTGACAGGAAAGACAGTGTTAACTAAGTGTCATATAAAGTCAAGCTGTTTATTTATTTATAATAAATACAATTTTATAACTTTTTAAACATTTTTGGTGTCCTGATTTTTTGGTTCTGAATGGTTTGAATGGTCTGACCTGCACTCCACTGGTATCAGCACAGGGGCGGATCTAGAAAACATTTTTTTACAGTGGCAAAGGGGTGGCATGGGGTCTATGGCAACACCAAAGCAAGCCCCCATGCATAGTTTGGGATTTATAGTCTGATATACACAGCTGTGTTCATAAAATATTGCATTACCATTAGGTAATCATCTACTGTTTAAAATGAAAAATAAATAATATTTCAATATCTGTCATGGAACCAAGTCAATACACAACATAAAAATCTTCAACAGGTTATAAATATTTCTGAGCTTGTATCACTAAAGAAGACATGAAGTTCTATTAGAAGTACATAGGCCACTTAGATGGTATAAATCACGTTTTAGTGCAAGTTTAAGAGCAATAAAAATGTTTGAATTTCCTAACATTAGAAAGAAATACAATATGGTCAAAGCACTTAAGCTGGATCAGTTTTGAAAACAAAGTTGATTTTCTATTATTAACAGAGGTGGGAATGTCTGTAATTACCCAGAACACACTATCAACCATGTACTCTAGCAACATCCCAGCAACTGCATAGCAAGAACCTTGCAACCACCCAGAATATCCTATCTGACCAAACTATTTATGTTTTTAAACAAGACTTTAAGACAAGCCAGCATACATTTGTCTTTCAGACTTTTCAATATAGTTATTACAGGTATTCTTAAATGCTTACATACAATTTAAATGCACTGATGACTTTCCTGCCAGTGAACACTCACAAGATCAATAACACTATAACAAAAACAGATACACTTGTAGAAATCAGCAATTAACTTTTGGGGAAAAAAATGATTTTTATGTTACTACTGTGAAGTGATCTTGCAGTAGATAATAATCACTAGAAAAGTTCAAATAACAAAGAATTGTATATGAAATTGGTATGCCACAATGCCACAATGCAGCCCAGAGAGAAAAAAAAAAAATTATAATAATAATGCACAGTTTTTCTGCACATTTGGCCAAATTTCATTACACTATACAGTACTATAGTAGTTTCTTGGTCTTCCGACACAATATATCTCTAGGCAGTCATTTCTCAGTTCTGCAAAAACTAAGTACACATACTGTAAAAAAAAAAAAAAAAAAAAAATGGTTACAGATCAAAATTTGACAGTCACACGTTTATAGCTGTACAACGTGCTACACTTTACTGTACATATAGAGTAGTGAAATTTCCATAATCTGATGTACTCTGTGTGTAACTTATTTTAGTTGGCACATTTTCCCGAACCATTCATTCAGTTCTCAAAACAAAGACACATTTCTCAAAAAGTTTAACAATGAGTTAAACTATGTTAAACATTAGCAAAACTGATGACACACCAATCAGATCTTCTTGATTTCACGTTGTTGTTTCGTCAGATTTGGCAAAAAGGCCTATATCCATGATGAAAGTGGAGCGAACTGTTGGAGAATCGGATCACAAATAATGAATCTCAGACATATCCGGATGTGATTAGATTCCTCAGAGGACTTCTGAGTTAGCCGAGAAGCAGTAATTATTATCTGATTTACGAACAAATGTAATATATAGTACTTTATATGCTATATTGACAATATATGGAATGAAACCACAGATCTAAATTTTGTTTGTCTCATAAATAAATATTAAATACCTCAAACTTTGGTGGTCTGCTTTCAGATGTTTGGCTGCCATTGTGTTTGAGATTCTGAAAGGGATAATCAGACTCTCTGATAAGTGCTAAACTAAAGCAGCAGTGGCAGCCGACGCCGGGACTTGCTCTGAGGTCAGAAGGTAAGATTCTAAAGAGCCACATTTGTTTTTGGGAAAACATAACGACAACAAAAAACCAAACCTCTTCAAATGTAAGGTCTATGTTTGGGTTAGGCTTAGGACTTGGAGGCTTGTACATCAGTGCTATCAACATAAAGTGAAAGGTCACCCAAAAATTTAAATTCTGTCATTATTTACCGATCCAGACCTGTATGAATGTCTTTTTTCTGTTGAGCACAAAAGAAGAACTGTTTGATTACCAGCAGGTTTCAAAATAACAGACGTTTTCAACAGAAGGAAGAAATGTGTGAAGTGACACAAGCATGTTAGCTTTGTTTACTGTGAGAACTTCGAGAATGATGAAGCTGTGTGTGGTCAGAGTGTGTGTTTCCCAAGACCGAGAACAACTCTTTTAGGGATACAACAAGATTCGTCCACATTGCATTGAACTTTGTCTCCTGCTCGTGTGCAGTTAATTCTTGCCTGTGTGGGAAACTAGGCTATTTTTCCAGTCAGCCTATTTTAAAAGCTTTTTTTTTTTTTTTCATGACAGCACCCAATTTGATTTGCAATTAAGAAGTAGAGTTAGCACCACTTTTTATGGGGGGGTTATGAAACCCTGCTCAAGATCAGGGTCAGCACCACTTCTGCACTGTTTTGCCAATAATAGTTAGAGAGTCTGACTTGTAACTTTAATATTGGGTTTATTTGAACAGGGAGAGACAGTATAACAAAAAATCTAAAAAAGTAGTTACATTTAAAAAAAAAAAAGATCTGCATTTTAATGAGTGAAATTAGTATTTGACCCCTTCACAAAACATGACTTAGTACTTGGTTGCAAAACCCTTGTTGGTAAACACAGAGGTCAGACGTTGTTTTGTAGTCGGCCACCAGGATGGATTTTGTCCCACTCCTCTTTCCAGATCCTCTCCAAGTCATTAAGGTCTTGAGGCTGATCAACTCAAACCTTTAGCTCCCCCCCACAGATTTTCTGTGGGATTATGATCTGTAATTATTTGTAATAATTGTTTATAGGCCACATTATCCTGCCCGAAAAGACCATAAACGTTACAGTTATTAATTATTTAAAAACAAATTCTGTCTGAGCAAATTGTGACTTTTCACTTTACTTTATGTAGCACTACGCCGAGATGGTGCAACGGGTATAAAATTCTATGCATGACTTAAAGCGCAGTTTACATCCAGCCTAGTCTTACAAATGGGTGTACGTCCAGCTGGTGCAACCGGCCCCTGGAGACTGGCTAGGCCACTCCAGGACCTTAATGTGCTTCTTCTTGAGCCACTTCTTTGTTGCCTTGGTCGTGTGTTTTGTGCCATTGTCATGCTGGAATACCCATCCATGACCCATTTTCAATGCCCTGGCCCTGACGGTACATGGCCTCCTTCCATCGAGAAGGATAGAGAATAGAGATTTGTGACAATTTGTGTTTCTTCCATTTGTGAATACCCAAGTCAAGTCAAGTCACCATTATTTATATACCGCTTTTAACAATACACAATTGTGACAAAGCAGCTGCACAGTGTTAAATAGGAAATATTGCATCAATAATGCAAAAGGGCAACAGTAAACACTCATTTTTCAGGTAGAGGCAGTTCATCATTGGATTCAGTGATGTCATCATCTAGCTCAGTTCAGTTCAAACAGTATACGATATCATATGAAGAAAAAGTGTCCCCAACTAAGCAAGCCAGAGGCGACAGCAGCAAAGAACCAAAACTCCATTGGTGACAGAATAGCCGTCTAGGTGACGAGGTCTTCACTGGGGATCCATCTCTGGGGCTCATCTAGTCGATGTGGTCTCCGCTGACATTCAGGGCTGTAGAGGTCGTCTCTAGGTGCTGATCCACCATCTGGGCTCAGTACGGATTGGATCCGGGGGACTGCAGTGACCATGTGATCTGGATACGGGCTGGATCTGGTGGTTAAGGTGACTTTAGAATAATAAAGAAACAGACTAATATTAGCGTAGATGCCATTCTTCTGACGATGCACTGAGTACATCAAGTGTTACGGGAAGTGTTCCCGGTTCTGGTTGACCTAATTAGTGCAGCCTAACAATCCTTTAACGGATTTGAATTATAGAAATATGTTGATGTGTTATGTGTAAGCAAGGTTAAAGAGATGGGTTTTTAATCTAGATTTAAACTGACAGACTGTGTCTGCGTCCCGAAAAGTGTTGGGTAGATTGTTCCAGAGTTTGGGCACTAGATAAGAAAATGATCTGCCGACCGTGGTTGATTTTGATATTCTCTGTATTATCAAATTGTCAGAGTTTTGAGAACGCAGTGGACGTGAGGGACTATAATGCGATAAGAGCTCACTCAGGTACTTCAGGGCTTTATAAGTAATTAGCAAGATTTTAAAATCTATACGATGGTTAATCGGAGCCAGTGCAGTGTTGACAGAATCGGGCTAATATGGTCATACTTTCTAGTTCTAGTAAGAACTCTAGCTGCTGCATTTTGGACCAGATGGACTTTGTTTATTATTCTAACCTTGAGGTCATAAACGCATGAATTAATATTTCAGCATTTGACATTGAGAGCATAGGTCGTAATTTAGATATATTTTTGAGATGGAAAAAAGCAGTTTTGCAATGTGGTTTTCAAAGGAAAGATTGTGGTAAAATAGGACACCTAGGTTCCTAACTGATGACAAAGAATTGACAGAACAGTCATCAAGTATTAGACAGTGTTTTAGGTTATCACACGCAGAGGTTTTAGTCCAATAATTAACACTTTTGTTTTTTCAGAATTTATCAGTAAGAAATTACTTGTCATCCATTTTTTATCTCAGCTACACAATCTGTTAGTTTTTCAAATTGCTATGTTTCGCCGGGCTACAAAGAAATATAGAGCTGATCAGCAGTTGATGCTGCTATCGCTGCTCTGCTGTGTGTGAGTCTGTTTAATGCTCAAAGTGTGGCCATTGGAGGAGGGGTTGTTTTCACCATTTACAGTGCATCAACAGGTATGTAAGACTCCCACAACAATCTGCCACGGTGGCAACAGCATCAGAAACAAAAACACAACAACAACAACAACAAAAATCAAAACTCTTGTATGTCTTGTATGTAATGTAAGGTCTATGTTTGGGTTAGACTTGGAGGCTTGTACATCAGTGCTATCAACTTAAAGTGAAAGGTCACCCAAAAAAATTAATTCTGTTATTATTTACCCATCCAGACCTGTATGAGTGTCTTTTTCTGTTGAGCACAAAAGAATGACTGTTTGTTTACCAGCACGTTTCAAAATAACAGAAGTTTCAACAGAATGATGAAATGTGTGAAGTGACACAAGCATGTTAGCTTTGTTTACTGTGAGAACTTCGAGAATGAAGAAGCTATGTGTGGTCAGAGTGTGCATTTCCCAAGACCGAGAACAACTCTTCTAGGGGTACAACAAGATTTGTCCACATTGCATTAAACTTTGTCTCCTGCTCGTGTGCAGTTGATCCTTGCCTGTGTGGGAAACTAGGCTAGGCAAGGAAATTCCAGTCAGCCTATTTTAAAAGTTTTCATGACAGCACATTTGAGCAGATCATTTGTAACTCTAATAGGAGCAGTCTCAGTACTATGATACAGTCTAAAACCTGCACTCAAAAAAATTATTTGTTGGACTTACTTAAAAAAGACTGTCAAGTGGTTCCACGCAACTATATTGAGTAAGTTGTACAAGTATTTAGTTGTTTGAACAAAAAAAAAAAATCAAGTAAAGCTGACAAAATTTCTTCAAGTAAATCCAAATCATGATGATGCAAATTCCAATGACTGTATTAGTCAGGTCTCTTTCAGCATTCACAAAGTCCTAAAAGGCATAAAACAGTAAAGCTGTTCAATAATTTTCATTACACCAACACATGCAGGTTGCAAATTTAACATCACTAAGTAATACATCCAGTAAAAGCAAAGATTCTGAGAGTTATGTATCCACAGACCTTAGTCGGGTCATATTAATTTCAGACAGGAATAAATTAGGCTGTAAGTAACAGGTTACTGTGCATTCAATGAATTGTACTTTTCTTTAACAACATACATTTTCAAGCTTAAAAAAACAAACAAACAAACAAAAAACAAACAAACAAACAAAAAAAAAAACACTTTCAGTGGACACAAACTCCATGCATTTAGATTACATAGTTTTAATATAAACAAATCAGTTAAACTTAATGTGATTCAAATGCAGCAGTTTTGCGTGAATGAAACAGACAACGTTTATGTAATAGTTCCCAATATTTAAAAAAAAAAAAAAAAAAAAACCCTGCTCAGTGTTCATGTGAAACATCAAGAATCAGCATATGAATCTCAACAATGGTGACATTCAACAGCTGCATGCTGGGTAGCAGCAGAGTACAAATCTCACCCATGACTCCCAGCAGCTGTTGAATATCACCATTGTTGAGATTCATATGCTGATTCTTGATGTCTGTGTGTGTCTAAATAATATTGGAAATTATAGGGTGGTAATGGTGTCAGTTCATACAACTATTTAAATATCATGAAACTCATAGACAAATCACTCAAAAACGTCAATAATAAAGAACATTTAATTGCAATTTTCTTGAGTGTAGTTTGAAGCTTTTGGGGACATATCCTAATGACAGTGATTTATTAATAATATTCAGAAGAGGACCTGTGACATCTGGAAGCAAGTCTTTTAGTAGTCTAGATGGAATAGGGTCTAGCATAGAAGTTGTTGGTTTAGATCAGGGGTTCTCAACCTTTTGCAAGCTGGGCCCCCCCAAAGCTGGTTCATTGCAGTTGGGCATCCCCCCCCCCAAAACTAACCATATTATATAGCCTATATTCTGACTAGTTTAATCGTTTTATATCAGTGATGCGCGACAACAACCCGAACCCGACCGAAGTTTTCAAATAACCCGCCCGCTACTCGGACCGCAAAAAAAGAAAAAGAAAATATTGTACCCAACCCGCTTCCTGAACCGCATGTTTAATATCTGCGACTGACAGCAGCGATTATATGCGGCTATGCGGTGGAGATGCGTTCACTGTCAAAAATCATTCGGCATTAATTAGGTTATTTTTACAAAAGAAATGTTCTTGATTACAAGAAAAATACAGATTGTTCTTGTTGTGATTTTGTCTTTCCTTTATACAGATTTAAATAGTTTCGTTTTCGAAGTACTCTAAATTATATCAGTGATTCTCCGATGTTAAATATGATCAAGAATTATTTTATTTCGATCTACAGTGTAATAAAAGTTAAGAAAAATATTAGCCTATAGCCCTAAATATATAGATTACAAGCTAATTCCTTTTTTCTTAACTTTTAACTTCTTCTAAAAATTATCAAGAATATTAAATCAACTCAATAGGCTAAAGAATTTTCTTATACAAACTTAACGAATGCACTTCAAAACGAAGTTTTCATATATAAATTCAGGAATCACGAATATGACAAAATAATATTTTTTATATATTAGTTGTATAGCTATAATAGTTGTATCAAATGAATAATGAAATTATGCCTTGAATTTATTAAGTAATGTTTAATTTCGTTCGTTTCGCTCTCTGGAAATGTAAAGAAAAATACCGTTTTTACTTGGAATTCGTTTTTAATCCCTGGTTTTAAACAAGGATATACATGAGATAATTTATATATTATTGCTTGAATATTTCCTATAAATTACAAAGGTTTAATTGGAATCTTTATTTCAAACGACCCGACCGCCGCGACCCGAATATCATTAAAAATATTTTTGGATGACTCGTAACTGCGGGTAACCGCGGGTGACCGCAAGCACCCGCTCATTTTGGATCAACCCGCGCATCACTGATCAAACAAATGAGCGCCGTTTTCTAAAGTCTATGAGCGCAGCACACACAAATAAACTAAATTGACATACTGCAGTTAAATTTCAAAATGTGGTTTTTTTATATTTATAACATTTGAATACAGTTCAGCAACATACATCACACGACCTGACGACCAAGAGAGCTGACAATTGACCATCACTTAATTTCACCTCACGATTGAAAATGTGACACTGATTTCATATGACAGTTCAACAAACAAGTTAATAATATTAAGTCACTTATATTTTTGATGAAATAATGACTGTTTTGGTCTATTTTAGCAGCGAAAATAGATCCGATGAATCCAAACAAAGATCACGAATTTGCATTTTTTTTTTTTTCTGTTTTTTTTGCTCCCATCCTGTAGCCTACTCGCGCCCCCCCGCAAGAGGGGGGGGGCGCGCCCCACCGGTTGAGAACCACTGGTTTAGATGAATTAACAAGTTTATACAGTTCTTCCTCTCCTATAGTAGAGAATGAGTGGAATTGTTCCCAATGAGATCTATAGTATCTGATGCGATACTGTAATTGACGGCTGGATGGTAGCAATTTTATCTCTAATAGTATCGATCTTGGAAGTAAAGTAGTCCATAAAGTCATTACTGCTATGCTGAGGGGCACAGTCAAGGCCACATAGCAATTGGCTCTGGGCCAGATCTGGAGTACAGACATAAGCCACACATGAGCCATGAAGAGCTGGCAGAGCTCTTCTGTGCCGTACCAGCGATGCAGGTTATGGGGGCTTGGGAGGGTATCATATGTGGCCCTAATAAGGAAGCTTAACCTTGTTTGGGGCAGCTTCCACAGATCAGCCCATGTGATGGTCCTGCCGATGACAGCCTCCCAGGTTGTCCATTTCCCTTGTTGGCATTGGCTGACAGCTTTAATCCTGTAGCTTTCCTCTTCCTCTTTCTTGACCTCCTGGATGATCAGCCTTTTCCTCTCGACCTTTGTGGCTACAGCCACAAAACTACAGCAGTAATAAGTTTGTGTTGGTTGAACATAGGCTATTTAATAGTGTTTACAATTCAATATAAAACTGTTCTTAAATGTAGGTAAAAAAGATGTAGCTATTAAATAAATCTAAAATATTTAAAATTCACTTTGATTTATATTGAATGCATTATTTAATTCTTACATGATTAATATTTATTTAATTTGTAGTGAACTATAAGTATTTAAATTATGAGGCGCCAAGTAGGATTTAAATCAAACTTTGCTTATCAATACATACATAAAATGTGCATACACCTATAAATTACTTGCATATACATGTATATATATATATATATGAAATACACGTGCACACTACTATGAAATCCATACCAATACATCTTTTATTAGTAATGAATACATATACACTTGTGAATAATTTGTGTATACATATAAACTTAATGCATGTATACGCTAATAGACACTTGCTTATACATATAAATTTCATTAATGCATATACACCTACAACAACACGCACATATACATATAAACTCTCTGCATGCAGACACACCTGTACATACTCGCACATACATATAAACTTGACCCATGCATATACAGGTGCTGGTCATATAATTAGAATATCTTCAAAAAGTTGATTTATTTCACTAATTCCATTCAAGAAGTGAAAATTTGTATAATGTATACATTCATTCCACACAGACTGATATATTTCAAGTGTTCATTTCTTTTAATTTTGATGATTATAACTGACAACTAATGAAAACCCCAAATTCAGTATCTCAGAAAATTAGAATATTGTGAAAAGGTTCAGTATTGAAGACACCTGGTGCCACACTCTAATCACTAGTTCTGTAGGCTACACAATCATGGGGAAGACTGCTGATTTGACAGTTGTCCAAAAGTCGACCACTGACACCTTAGACAAGGAGGGCAAGACACAAAAGGTCATTGCAACAGAGGCTGGCTGTTCACAGAGCTCTGTGTCCAAGCACATTAATAGAGAGGCAAAGGGAAGGTAAAGATGTGGTAGAAAAAAGTGTACAAGCAATAGGGATAACTGCACCCTGGAGAGAACTGTGAAACAAAACCCATTCAAAAATGTGGGGGAGATTCACAAAGAGTGGACTGCAGCTGGAGTCAGTGCTTCAAGAACCACTACACACAGACGTCTGCAAGACATGGGTTTCAGCTGTTGCATTCCTTGTGTTGAGCCACTCTTGAACACCAGACAGCGTCAGAAGTGTCTCGCCTGGGCTAAAGACAAAAAGGACTGGACTGCTGCTGAGTGGGCCAAAGTTATGTTCTCTGATGAAATTAAATTTTGCATTTCCTTTGGAAATCAGGGTCCCAGAGTCTGGAGGAAGAGAGGAGAGGCACAGAATCCATGTTGCTTGAGGTCCAGTGTAAAGTTTCCACAGTCAGTGATGGTTTGGGGTGCCATGTCATCTGCTGGTGTTGGTCCACTGTGTTTTCTGAGATCCAAGGTCAACGCAGCTGTATACCAGGATGTTTTAGAGCACTTCATGCTTCCTGCTGCTGACCAACTTTATGGAGATGCAGATTTAATTTTCCAACAGGACTTGGCACCTGCACACAGTGCCAAAGCTACCAGTACCTGGTTTAAGGACCATGGTATCCCTGTTCTTAATTGGCCAGCAAACTCGCCTGACCTTAACCCCGTAGAAAATCTATGGGGTATTGTGAAGAGGAAGATGCGATATGCCAGACCCAACAATGCAGAAGAGCTGAAGGCCACTATCAGAGCAACCTGGGCTCTCATAACACCTGAGCAGTGCCACAGACTGATCGACTCCATGCCACGCCACATTGCTGCAGTAATTCAGGCAAAAGGAGCCTCGACTAAGTATTGAGTGCTGTACATGCTCATACTTTTCATGTTCATACTTTTTAGTTGGCCAAGATTTCTAAAAATCCTTTCTTTGTATTGGTCTTAAGTAATATTCTAATTTTCTGAGTTACTGAATTTGGGGTTTTCATTAGTTGTCAGTTATAATCATCAAAATTAAAAGAAATGAACACTTGAAATATATCAGTCTGTGTGGAATGAATGTATACATTATACAAGTTTCACTTCTTGAATGGAATTCGTGAAATAAATCAACTTTTTGAAGATATTCTAATTATATGACCAGCACCTGTACACCTAAAAACACACATACATATAAACTCGTTGCGCGCATATACACCCATAAACACTCACGCAAACATACTAAATACATTTCAGGTAAGACGCATGCTTGAGTTGTGTATATACATATATGCAAGTGATTTCATATGTGGATGTGCGTGAACTTTTCAGTGTAAACGGAAGGCATCTCAGTGTAAAAAGAAGCAACGGCACTTCCGGCGGAATCTCCAGATGCCGGGGCATTTTAAAACGCTTAACCTGAGTTAATGCATTAAAATTGTGTTTTAAAAAGACATAGCAAACGATGTACCAGGGGCATATTTCCACTGGGCACTTCTCAAAAACCCGTTCAGCACCGCCGAGAGTTCGCGAGATCGTTCAAACAAAACCGAAAGTAAAACGCGCACGCGCCTTCAAAAGCAATTTTAATACCGCGCGTTTAGAGCTCGACTCCCCAATGCGTGCAAATTAGGCTACAGAACATATTTAGGATGTTATTAGTATGTAGGCTATAATAGGTTGTGTAGTTGTCTATAGCTTTCTATCATGTTTAAAAAATGTACTCTATTTGCACTTTGAATATTGAGAGAGTAGGCTACTTTGATTATGGCTGCACTTATTGTGTGCATATACTGTCATAAATATATACTGTCTTTATTTATATGTTAAATTTGCGAAGAAGAGCTTTAGTTAGGAGGTCAAACATTCAAGAAGCTCATAATTCATGTACAGTTCTAAGGTCTGAAGAGACTTATGAAATCATACAGGAGACAATTAAGCCAGTCAGTTGAGTTTGTAGCACAACTTTATGGTGCTTGAGTGTTGTTGTCTGTTACTGCGTGTGATAATTCATACGCAGAAAATAGAACAGAACATAGTTAAAACAATTTCAAATAGAGACCAACATTTTTCAAGCATGATACAGAACTATAGACAACTACACAACCTATTATAGCCTACATACTAACATCTTTCGTTTATACTGAAAAGTTCACGCACATCCACATATGAAATCACATGCATATATGTATATACACAATTCAAGCATTTGTCTTAACTGAAATTTATTTTGTATGTTTGCGTGAGTGTTTTATGGGTGTATATGCGCGCAACGAGTTTATATGTATGTGCGAGTGTTTTTAGGTGTATATGCATGGATCAAGTTTATATGTATGTGCGAGTATGTACAGGTGTGTCTGCATGCAGCGAGTTTATATGTATATGTGCGTGTTGTTGTAGGTGTATATGCATAGATCAAGTTTATATGTATAAGCGAGTGTTTTTTAGCGTATGCATGCGTTAAGTTTATATGTATACACAAGTTATTCACAAGTGTATATGTATTCATTACTAATAAAAGATGTATTGGTATGGATTTCATATTAGTGTGCACGTGTATTTCATATATATATATATTGAACTTCCAATGGTATACATGTATATCCAAGTAATTTCTAGGTGTATATGCACGTGTTTTATGTATGTATTGACAAGCGAAGTTTGATTTAAATCCTACGTGGCGCCTCATAGCAGTCTGTAGCACGATGACGTGGCTGGATCAGGTCCAATACTTATTGGATGCTATACGCGCATGCGCTGTAGTAGGTCTCGAGTAAATCCATAATTTTATTTACATTTAATCATTTTACAGACGCTTTTATCCACAGCGGCTTGGTCTAACGACTTGGTCTAAGTAAAGTCTAACGCAGTACATGTATCAAGGGTTTTTGACAATACGCGATGACCTACATTACATTACAGTGTAAATACTTTAATGTCTAAAATCACCCACGATGATTTCTTTACAACTTAAAAGTTTTTTTTTTTTTTTTTAATAGCCTGAATTTCTTATGTTATGGACAGGATGCACATATCAGTGCAGGCCCGGCTCCACGGGTGCCAGGGTGGGAATCTTTCTGATTGGGTGGGCCTATCAACAGCCAATCACAAAATTGGAGCGATATTCAGTTGAGCTAGATTTTAATTTGTCCGTTTTTCTTACCGCTCGCACCCCGAAACCTTTTAATATTGTATATAATTTTCGCGCTATCAGTACAGGGCATTGAAATCGATTTTGCGCTGTTCACTTTCACTTTTGCTTTCGTGATTAACGTTCACTAAAGGATGTTTGTCACTGAGTATAAGTTTGAGCAGCAAATCCTCCAACATGGTCTGTCAGTCCTTGCTTGAGACAACGCGTTTTGTGTCCCACCACGGCAAACAAAGTAAATATGACATGAATGGTTAAATGATTCCGTAAATGTTATTTATTTTAAGGGTTTAAAGTGTACTGGCAGCAGAAATCACACAGAACAGAACTAAATTTTATTATTTCATACTGAGTATCGATACTCAAATATTAATACCTCAATTTTAATATTCATAAGAATTCATTTTTAGGTGTCGTCAATACGTCAGTATTGTACGTTTAAATGTTGAAAATACGTAAGTATTTGTACGTTTAGATGCTGTAAATACGTCTGTATGTTTTAGTGTCTGGAAAAAATGTAAGTAAATGTACGTTTTATAGAACCACTTTTTACGTAAAGTACATACGAATTATCATGAGATCACGTTGGTACAAATGCTCTCAGTTTAGAATTGTAGCGTACGTTTTCCAACTAAACTTAATGATTAGGATTTCTATTAAAATGCTAAACTTCATTGAAGATGGTACAACGGTGGTCAAGTAATGTAATCAGCGTATGACATAATGTATAGTGCTCTATTTTCACACACTAATTTTGTACTTAATATACTAAAAAATATTATTTAGTAAGATAATCTTAAGAACATCTATACTCAGCTGTGCTATTTTGAGACACTATTAATAGGCCCTAAACTAAAATGTGCTCTAACTGAACTAAACGATCTGTATTACTATCCAAACGACGGTGGGGGTCGGCGCCGACTATCTTTTACTCTTTGTACAGCAGTCATTGTTAATTCTAAATGTATTTTAATGTAAAACATATGTTACATAAATATATGAAATATAGAATATATGGGCTAAGAAAAAAGTGCTGCCGGCTCGCATAAAAGTGAAACTCCGCCTATGCTGCAATTATTATTTTGAACAGATCAAAATACTAATCCTTTTTGCCAGATTGCATGCTGTGATATATCTCAGTATAATTTTGGATTTATATCTATATCTATATCTATATATATATATATATATATATATATATATATAATTTATTTATTTATTCATTTATTTTACTTTTTATTTTTTTTACAATTTCAGCTGAGGCTGTTTTTATTTTTGTTTGTATCTACAGCGAATGTTACAAAGCGGACCAAATGCGGACCTAACAGGGCGTTCGCAACGTCCGTTTGCTGGCATGGCAATTATTTCCGTTGTCCTCTAACTTAAAACAACAAAATTAACTCATTCAGTAGTAGTATGATTTTATATGTCTACCATCGTTTATCTATTGAAAAAGATTTGTAAATACTGCTGACAATTTGGATTTAGACCATGCGGTCTGAAATTTAGCGCACATATGAAGATACCCGTACCAGATGGGCTTTTTTGCCGCATGTGCGTCTCAATGTGTGTTTTTACCACTGATCTATATATAATGATTGAATTGATGTTCTCTATTATAGATCAGTGGTTTTTACCCTATGGAAATTCTATATGTAAGTTAAATATCTGTCAATATGATGTACGTTTAAGATAGACTTTTCATAAAATGCAAGTATTACGAGATACACAGTGGTTACGGTAGCTAATGTCTACAAATATAAAAGTATATATACCTTTTCGACCAGACAAAAGCGAAAGCTCAAGGCCGTATCTGAGGAAAGCATTGGTAAGACCGTTAACCGTCACTCAGCACCTCAGCGTTGCCATGGATACCTGCGCTTACCTTGAAGTGACGTCACTCAATCACGAGCTCATTTGATTGGCTATATTACACTTTTAATTGCGCTCTTAAATGCAATAACTAAAAAAAAAATAAGTTTCCTAAATAACTTTT